>NC_052503.1:47589622-47599865 GCF_016617805.1 Bactrocera tryoni
TTGCAAAATTATAAGCTTATTTATATTTTCGAAATTTTCGAAATGCAACCGCCATATTACGGTTTTCATGTTTTGCGTCAAATGATTTATTTGGCCGGCGCTTGGCTGAATCTGAAATTATTCATTTGCACAACAGTCATTTGCATACAACCACAAACCAACAGTTGCCGACACACCCACACACATGTAAGGCATGCATGGCAACATTAAAAGCCACAAACGTGCAACACTCATACACGCACACATGCATAGACAATATTGCACCGTTCGCTGACAAATTCGCCTTTGACCACTGCAATGATCTCCTAGTCGCAACGCCCACTTGGTGACAAATGACTTCAAGTGTGTATGGGTGTGTGTGTGTGAGTGGTGGGCTAAATGCGGCGCGTGTTTTAATTTCTATGTTTTCGGCAATTTTAGTCATTTTTATGAAAATTTATTTTTAAGGCTTTTGTTCGAACAGAAGAGTCACAGAGTTGAAAGAAAGCGCTCGCTTTGTCGAGTATTTATTTTTAATGCATTTGAGATTTCGGAATCATCGCATTGTCAAAGCACAAGCGATATTAATCAGACGATGGATGATGAAGAGGATGAACCGATTCGACAATAATTCCTTTAAAATGCGCATTTAGAAGGCGTGTGGACGAAAGCACCTCGTTGTTATGTCTTTCGATCGCTTAGGTACCTAAAGCCTCTCTCAGTCTTATTCCTTTTCTTAGAATACCAAAGCTATGCACAATGCATCCTCTCTAACTTAAATTTGCAGCTCTAAAACTTTCAAAAATTTTATGATAAGCGGAGGAAAGAGATTAAAGGAGCGAAAGCAGAAGTTCTTTCGAAGTTTGCACACCATTTGTTGCTATTCTAAGTTATCAAAGGCGAGCGTGCTTTCCGTTTATTCGCTCTCCATCATAGCAAGCCTCTTTAGCACCATTTTATCGTGTAAGAGCGTTTAGAAGCGGCACTGACCGAACCAGTGAAGGTAGCATTTTAAAGTGATAGGTTGTCAAAAAAGTCTTGCGGTATTTTCGCTGGTTGGCGCTGAAAGCGCGTAGTTCTAGTTTTATCGTTCGTCGCATCGGGTCATGCTATACCTTTTTGAAAAGCTCATTTCACGCGCTAACACGTGTTTGACTGATTGTCTTTTATTTTAAGTCGTTCGTGAGTTATAGCGTCGCAAACATGGAGAAAAGTAAAGAGAAAATACGGCATATTTTACAGTACTACTACGATATAGGCAAAAATGCATCTCAAGCCGGCAATAAAATTTGTGCAGTTTATGGACCCGATACAGTTTCCATTTCCACCGCACAACGATGCTTTCAACGTTTTCGTTCTGGTGTAGAGGTGGTCGAAGATGCGCCACGCTCCGGAAGGCCTGTCTTCGAAAATTGCGAAAAAATCGCTGAATTGGTCGAAAGAGACCGGCATAGTAGCAGCCGTAGCATCGGCCAAGAGCTGGACATGAGTCATCAAAAATTCATTTCAATTTCCATAAAAAAAAAATCAATAAAAATACCGCAAGACTTTTTTGACAACCCAATATTTCGTTTTTAGAGTTGCCACTGTTTTTTATTACTTATTTTTATATTTTTTATTCAATTTTTATTTTAGTGCAATATATTTTCAATGCAGAAGTTGTATACGCTTTATGCTTATTGCTCAAATTAAGCAGTGGCGCATAGTGACCACGCTTAGTTGGCATAAAATAAATCGCTAACACGGGAATTTTTATTAGTCTGCCGCTAAAATTCTAAAATATGCCTGCACTTACTTAAAACCGTGCAGAAATTTATGTTTAAAATAAAATTTTATGGCAAATTTCAAAATGTCCCCAGGGGAGCGGTACTCAACTCAAACAGGCGCTAATATTGTTTGTTGCTTTTTTGCATTTTTCTTCGTATTTATTTCATTTATTTAAATTTTTGCAAAATGACAGCGTTGATTGGCAATGAAATATTTTTTTTTATTTTTGTATAAATATTTATGCTTAAATGGCTGACTGCAAGCACAATTTATCATGATACTTTTTTGTTTGGCAATTTTTATTTTTTTCTTTTTGTTTTAACATATACCCTGAACGGGATCTATTATATGCGCCACGAAGCTTGTAACACGCAGAAGAAAACTTCAGAGACCCCACAGAATTTATATACAAATGACCAGAAGGACCACGTCTGTCGAAATATATGCGAACTAGTCCCTTAGTTTTTGAGATATCGATTTGAAATTTTGCAAACGTCCTTTTCTACCCAAGCAGCTGCTCATTTAGCAGAAACATAGACATCGAACGACTAGAGCATATAGCTGCCATACAAACTGATCAATGAAAATCCAGTCGTTGTATGGAAAACTCTTTTATTTGACAAGATATCTTCATGAAATTTGGCATGAATAAATGTCCAAAGCAACGGCACAATATCTGAAGAAACTGTTTAGATCGCACTACGATAGCATTAAGCTGTCATACAAACTGACCGAAAAAAGTCCTTCTAATCGATCAAAATCCAGTCCTTGTATGGGAAACTCCTTTGATTCACAAGATATCGTCAGGAAATTTGGCAACAATTATTATCGTAAGCAATATAACCCTTGAGTAAATTGTTCACTTCGGATCTCTGTAACATATAGCTGCCGTACATACCCTCTGTGCTACACGAAAAGCACCTGTGCAGGGGATTATAGCTCGTTAAGCCGTAGTTAATGTTTATTATTAATTTAATTTTTTTATGTTTTTATTTTTTAATGTTTTTATTTTTATATTTTTTTTTTTAATTTTATTCTTTTTTTAGCTGACTTTTTCAAAGGTATAAGTCGTTTTTTATTTGATCTCAGACAATTGGCATTATTTTTCCACACGTCTTTTGGCCAATTTTCAATTTGCAGCAATTTTTCATTGTTAGTGACGCAATGCGCGCACATACATATGAGTATAAGTGAAAATATAAATATTTCTTTCATATAAATATTTTTACAAATGTGTATGTACAGTTACGGACAATAAAATAGAATCAAAGGTGTTGCTTAGAAACAATGACATAATTGTTTTGAAATTATTCATTTATGTAGTAACTTTTCTGCATAATAACAAAGGCAATAATACGAGTATGTACTTTTAAAAAAGAGGAAAAGATAGCATTGTCGAGGAGGAAAGATTGTGCGTCCAAAATTTGCAATTTGGGTCACGCGTAAAGGCAAATTGCAAACATATGAAATATGTCGCAAATATTTGTGTTTGATGCCTTAAAATTTCCGAAAAATTATTGAAAAACAGGCCGATCCCAAAAAAATGACTGCGCAAGTCGTTCGAAATATTGCATGATTGCCGATGCGCGTATCGTTTAAGGCCTCCGCAGCCATTCAATAAGAATTATGTTCAAAAATTTCTTCAAGAACAGTAAGAAGACGACTTGTGGTGAAAAATTGCTTTGGCACATGGTCCCGAAAAGTGCCAATGCTGAGAAAACGGCATAGATGCAATCGTATTCAGTTCGCAAAACGACACATTAATTAGGGCGGCGCTGAAAATTAGGAAAAAATGGTTCAACATTTTATGGTCTCAATGCAAAATTAATATGAAAGGAAATGATAGTTGCGCGTGAGTCCGACGTCCAAAAAACAAAGAAATGTACGTCCGCTACATGACTAGGTCCTTCAAGCCCCGTGGGGGCAATATAATGGATTAGGATTGTTTCTCATATTGTAATGCGGAACCTATTTTTTGGATACAAGAAAACATAGACCGCCATATATACGTTAACGTTTTAGATAAGATCATACTTTCATATGCTAAATACAATTCGCCTTGCATTTTGGCAATTCCAACAAGAGAGCGACCCGAAACATACTTCGGGTCTTGCAAAAAACGGTTTTCAGATCATGGTGCTAGCGTTATGGCTTAGCCAGAGTAATCGGTAGATCTGAATCTCATCAAAAACTTTTAAAACTTTTTGTTAAGGAAAGTATTGCACCCCTTAAACCGAAAAATAAGGCAAAATTCTGAGAGAAGGTACAGAGGTCTGGTATTCCGTTCCACAGAACACTTTCGGTAGCCTAATTAGGTCTATGCCTAGAAGCTGTGCATCGGTATGAGACGATTTAGAATACTCTACAATGTACTACCAATTTTTCTATTAGTTTTTTTTTTTAATGTAAAAGATTTTGATTTTATTTTTTTGTCCTTCGAATTTTTGAAATATATTATTTATCTTTGTTTTTGTAATATTTATGAATTTTTTTTCAATATTTTTACTGCTACCAATAGCACTTGTACTTCATGTACATAATAAAAATATAACTTAGTTGAATTTAAATCAAAATTTTTTTTTTGAACGGAAAATTAGTACCATGTATGATTCTATTTTATTGTCCGTAACTGTATATACACATATATATAAATGATGATCATATGATCATAAGTTAAAGTCCAGTTGACTGTCTGTCCGTCCGTGCAGAAGCTGTAACTTGAGTAAAAGTGAGATATCTCGATGAAACTTGGAACGTAAGTTCCTTAGGACAAAAATTACGAGAGTTCGTAGATAGGCGTAATCGGATTAAGGTATAAAACGTAAGTTTAATGTACATATAACCTAAACCATAGCTACTATAACCAAATTTGAGTGGTACAATTTTATAAAAACTTTTAGCGACAGTAACATAACACCCCACCCCTCCCTATATAATGGTACTGTTAATAACAAGTAGAAACGCTAAGTTCGGGTGTTACCGAACATTTTATACTCTCGCATGAAGTGATAATCGAGATTTCATTATCCGTCATTTACATATTTTTCAAATACCGTATTTGTGGAAAGTTTTATTCCGTTATCATCATTGGTTCCTAATGTATATATTATACAGAGAAGGCATCAGATGGAATTCAAAATAGCGTTATATTGGAAGAAGGCGTGGTTGTGAATCGATTTCACCCATATTTCGTACAAGTCATCAGAGTGTTAAGAAAATATTATATACCCAATTTCATTGAAATCGGTCGAGGAGTTCCTGAGATATGGTTTTTGGTCCATAAGTGGGCGACGCCACGCCCATTTTCAATATAAAAAAAGCCTGGGTGCAGCTTCCTTCTGCCATTTCTTCCGTAAAATTTAGTGTTTCTGACGTTTTTTGTTAGTCGGTTAACGCACTTTTAGTGATTTTCAACATAACCTTTGTATGGGAGGTGGGCGTGGTTATTATCCGATTTCTTCCATTTTTGAACTGTATATGGAAATGCCTGAAGGAAACGACTCTATAGAGTTTGGTTGACATAGCTATAGCAGTTTCCGAGATATGTACAAAAAACTTAGTAGGGGGCAGGGCCACGCCCACTTTTCCAAAAAAAACTACGTCCAAATATGCCCCTCCCTCATGCGATCCTTTGTGCCAAATTTCATTTTAATATCTTTATTTATGGCTTAGTTATGACACTTTATAGGTTTTCGGTTTTCGCCATTTTGTGGGCGTGGCAGTGAGCCGATTTTGCCCATCTTCGAACTTAACCTTCTTATGAAGCCAACAAATACGTGTACCAAGTTTCATAATGATATCTCAATTTTTACTCAAGGTACAGCTTGCACGGACGGACGGACGGACAGACGGACAGACAGACGGACGGACGGACAGACAGACATGCGGATTTCAACTCGACTCCTCACCCTGATCACTTTGGTATATATAATCCTATATCTGACTCTTTTAGTTTTAGGACTTACAAACAACCGTTATGTGAACAAAACTATAATACTCTCCTTTGCAACTTCTTGTTGGTGAGAGTATAAAAACTACTAAAAAAGTGTGCATAACATCAATGACTAACTACGCCAGAGACATTAAATTTCACCACCAAGATATGAGAGACCTTTAAGGAGAGCCAGGCTGAAAATTGGATGATTGGCGTGATCCCATATCTCAGACCCGACTATATCAAGAAGTACTAATATAAATTGTGACTAAAACTGTTTAAATCCACTAAAAACTGTTCACGCCCCTAGATACCGAATATTTGGACCCCGGAAGCTATGAAGTTAACTTTGAAGGAAAATGTCGGTCAATGTGTGATATATGTATATATGTAACTGAAATTAAGGAAATTGGCTCTTATAATGGTATGTCTGTATATTAAAAATGGTTGAATCGAACCAATACTCTTTAGCCGCCATATACCTCTACTATTCAAGCTTCCGGGTGACATTGTACCGCTTATATCGGCCAATATGTGAGTTATCCAAAAACTAAGAAAACGTGTTTCACTTCATAATAGTGTATCTTTTAGCCTAAAAGATACAGTTGAGCAAAACTTGACCTAGCCCTATACAAGGTGCGTTCCAAAGTAAACAGGACTTTTTGAATCTAACACCCCTGGTGGCGTCATCTATGTATATGTCGACTAGTGCGTCAGAATCTGTCTTTATCGATTGTCCAGTGAGAATTGCATGACATTTCATTGATTGGAAGTGAAGTTATTGCGTATCAGTCAGTATGTTTGTGTTATCGGTGCGAAAATGAGCTTCGAACAAAGAGCCAACATTAAATTTTGTTTCAATATTGGTAAAATTTTACCGAAACGTTTCAATTGATGAAACAAGTTTATGACGATGATTATCAATCCCGTAGGAGAGTGCACAAGGGCTTTCGACGTTTTCAAAGTTGTCTTGAGGACAAAAATAACGATCAACATTTGGGAAAATCAAAATCCGTGATCACTGGAAATTCCATCGAAACTGTGCGTGAATTCATCAAAAATCAGCCGAAATCATCATTGAAATTCATGGAAATGGAATTGAACATCACCAAAACATAGATTATTTGCACTTTGATCGAACATTTGGGCTTACGAAAGGTGTGTGCACGGTTTGTTCCGCTTGATGACCAAAAATTGCTCAGAATCCAACATTTGATCGACGCTTGTGACCGATTATTTGACCAAAAATCACATTTTTACCATTAACCACTCCCCGTATTCACTTGATATGGTACCGTGCGACTTCTTCCTTTTCGGAAAAATGCATTTGCCCATCAGAAGAAAGTGTTATGCAGACGTAGAGGCCATTCAAAAGGCTTGCACCGGCATACTGGCGGCCATACCGGCCAACTAGCTAAAGCACTCGTTCGGCATGCTTTTGGACCGTGCAAAAAGCTGTATTGAAGCAGAAGGTGACTATTTTGGATAAAATAAATTGATTTTGCCAAAAAACAATTTGTTCTGTTTTTTGTTTTTTAAAGTCCTGCTTACTTTGGAACGCACCTTGTATAACTAATATTAGGATTTTCGGACATCTGACTTTGACTCTATGATTGGTTTTACACCTTAAAGTATTTCCCTGGGTTTGTAAGTTGCAAGAGTATAAAATGTTCGGTTGCTCCCGAACTTAGCCCTTCCTTATTGGTTAGAAATTGGGTTGAGTGGAAAAGTGCGACTAATACTTTTCAATATTTTTCAGTGGTTAAGTGATCTTTTGCAGTAGGAAACGTTGTCATATTCAAAACATCCGTTATTTAAAATCTGGCAGATTACTTACATATAATTGAAATTATTATACAGTTTAGACCTTTTGGTAAGATTAGACCATGCACCATTAAGAATATTCAACTAATTGATATCTTTCCAAATTTGTTTCATTTGTTAAAAAAAAACTTTTATTGAATGCATGCTATAACCAGCGCATGGAACGAAAGTATGTTGCAAAGATGTAATGCACGTTATTTCCTTGTAATCTACCATTTACAAAGAACTTCGTTCAAACATATTCATAGTTTTTAATTTATAAACATTGCTTTTAATATCAACAATTAAACGTTCGTTGTTCATCGGATTTCCTTTAAGAAACTTGGTGTGCATTGTTCAAATCTGAATAACTTATGCGTTTCGGTTTTCTTTGTCAAAGACACGTTTCGTGTTTCTTGAATTTTGTTGTTGCATATCGCAATTAGGACTCAAATTGTTTATGGACTTGGGAAAGTTTTGTTTACAATTGGACCTTTGGTATCATTTATGACGTAGAGTATCACAATATTTTCTATCAGTCTTGAATTGTACCATCTTTTGAATTTCCTAAATCTTTTTTCGGTTTTTAAAGACACATGAAAAAAGGTTAGAAATAATGTTTTGTGAAGTAAGCTGTGGTCACAAAGTTTTCTCTAGTGCTCATTCATAATAATTCAATTATTTTACATTACAACACTCCCTCAAGTCAGATATTCTTTTACCCACCCAGACTCAATTGACTTATTGCTCATTTACTATTATTTTTGGAGCTCCGCAATATTACAGGTTCAATAATAATACTATCTTAAACAAATAAAGAGATTTTATAGGAATTTTGGATCTTAGTAGGCTCCGCTCAGATCATTATAATTAACACAGCATAAGTCTGATAGCAGAAACAGTGGAGAACGTAGAATCGTGGCTCGTGTCAGCTGCCACGACCTATCTTATGTGCGCGCAATGTAACTGCACAGTGAAAAACGCTACTCCCTTCTCTCTTTGGCGTGGGATGACGTGAGAATTCACGACATTTGGATTTTTGCCGTGGAATCGTGTCAGCTGATTGCTCTCTCACAACGCAGGGTTGCCAATATCGATACACTGTAGTAATTATCAAATTTTATAATTCAATCTGTTCAATATGTTTCAATATGTTTGAAATTTTCATAAAATAACTCAAAATCAGAGTCGAATGCTATTATTTATAAATATGTAAACTATTTTTAATAGTTTGTTTTTTCAGTTCAGTTTTGATATTTTATATTGTAAAAATTTTAATTGAAAACAAAGATGTTCTCAAAACTATATACTTATGCGTATTGGGCAATGGCAACATTGTTCAAATGTAAACAAACAAAGATGGCTGATTTCTGCGTTTTTACCACGTTTTTCACTATGCACACATTTTGCTCGATAAGGAAGGAAAAGGAAGGAAGGGAGTAGCGTTTTTGAATGTTTCTGCTATAATACTAAAATATTTTGTTTACGTAGCGAAACGCATGTATTATATTTTGAACACTTTCTTGAATGAAGTCTTAGTAGACTTAGAGGTAAATTACAATGCCAATAATGCTTTAATGATCCTAAAACACGATTACATAATACATAC
The DNA here is from genome assembly GCF_016617805.1 of Bactrocera tryoni. NCBI lineage: Eukaryota > Metazoa > Arthropoda > Insecta > Diptera > Tephritidae > Bactrocera > Bactrocera tryoni. Next base: position 47,598,715 of record NC_052503.1, read on the forward strand.
CCGGATGAAAGTTTATGCCAAAGCCGACCTAAAATAAGCATTAACTGAAACTATTAAGGTCTAAAGAAATACATTTTTTTTTTTTATTTTTTCTATGAATTCCTAAAAGAGCTATATAATTATATGTGTTGTAATTTTGTATATAGTTTTTTTACTGAATGTCCTGCGTAAACCTTTGCTAATAATGTAATAATAATTGTAGTTATTTTTTTCGGGGTTTAATGTTGCCAAACATCTCTGTATTTTACGCTAATAAAAAACGAACCAAGTCTTCACATTCCTAATGCTTGCGTTTTAAATATGTCCAACTTGTAAATGCACTAAACTACATGATGTGCTGGACAATAACTTTTCATTAAATCAAGCTATATGTTCTGTTGTTGAATCCAAAGCATGCAAAATTATCCTCATTTTTTGTTTAAATTCATTATAAATTACTATAGCTGAACGACACCACTAGCCCTGACAGCCCATCCATTGAATTTATTCCCGAAACAAATGAGCCTTTTTCATCTTACCAAAATCAGTCAAATTCATCGCGACCTACATCTCCGGAAAATGAAGTTACATCAACGAATGTTGTGACAAAGGAGATCCACTTCTTGAGAAACCGCCGTAGCATAAAAAGAACTGGGACAGAAAGAAAGTCAATGTCATGGAAAACTTTTAACATAAAACATCAAATTATCTAAAGTCAATATGAAAAGTGGAATCAATGTGAATACAGAAATCGATTCTGAAAAACAATTCGGTGTTTTACGTAAAAGAATCATCGCCAATTGAAATTAGTGAAAGTGTATCACAAAAGACAAACATTAGAAGTGTGAGTAAAAGATAATACCTATGATTTCAGCAGGAATTTTGATTCGAACAACGTGATTGTGAAGGCCAACAAATAAGTGCTTTTGCTTTAAAAAGGTAGCATCAATGCAATTCATTCAAACGATGATATGACAGATGACGATATTTTGACATTACAAATGAATTTCAAACAAGCATGAAAAAAGTGGAGTTCAGAAAAAGACAACTGAGGTTCCTGAAACTACGACCTAGTGATTTAGATCTTTCTGCCAGAAGTGATACCAATCAGGGAGATAATGTGTGTGCTTAAAACAGCGCGCCAAAATTAGCAATACGTGAAAAAAAAAAGA
>NC_052503.1:47599965-47652465 GCF_016617805.1 Bactrocera tryoni
ATTTGAGATTGTGCACACGTGTTTTTACCCCAAAAAGCTGCTAATTTGTTGGGTAATATAGCTTCAGCGCAACCGAAGTTATCGTCTTTCTTGTTTTCGTATAGAAAAAGTAAGTTCTGGACATTGTTAGAAAAGCAGGGCTACTGCAACAATATTGGTGTGGAGAAAAAATGTTTCATATTAAAGAAAAAAATACCCCATAAGTATATACGTATGATAAAGAAATCCTTAGGCTTTACGGGAGCGCCACTATGCAGCTGGTTGTGTTTTCTTTCTACGAAAAGAAGGCAAGTTTTCGTAATTGAATCAACATACATGACGAGTCGTGGTAACATTTTCTTAAAACGGGACCTCTATATTTTCCGACTGGCCACATCTAAATTTATGAGTCTCAGCGTACTTTAGCCACGGCTTGTTAGTTCTTGTTTTATTGTTGTTTCTATTATTTAATTTTAAATGGGCGAGCAAACGAATTCCATTTCGCTGCGACCATTAGTAACGTTGTTTAGAAACTTTTTACGCTAATACAGAAAAACAGCCAAAAGCAAGCAGCGGCAAATAGTTGAAAATTTATCAAAGCACAAAAAAAAGAGACAACAACAGCTATGTACCATATATGCAAAACAGTAAGGTAGCACGAAGGAGTGGTATATGGCAGACGAGCGATATCAGCCGAAACTTTCGGTTGTTGGCATTCGGAAATCGAATGGAAAACGGAAATACGCTCAATATGTGTCAATTCGATTGTTTGTGCTGCACTTCTGTGCAACAACAAAAACAACTAAAAAGCCAACTTTAAAACTCTGCGCACACACACATGCACGTAAGTGTGTGTGTGCCGAATTTCCATTTGAAGGCGTAATAAGAAGAAGAATAAGTTGCTGCGCTAAGAACATTTTGTCATTTAGAAACTTTTCGATGTTTTCGTTGCGTATTTGTTCGCCTTTTTCTCGTTTTTCCACAAACAGTTGCGCTCAAATTGCTTTGTCAGTTTGCAAAAGTCGTCCCGGCATTGCCACACTTTTCAATGGCCAAAAGAAAAGTAAATTATTAAATTACTATCCATGCAAAGCGGCCAAAGGGCGTCGGGCAGACAATCCCCGACTTCCTTGCGGTGGCTGGTGTCAGCAAAGTTGACTTTGCCAATCTGTTTTCTGCAGCTCTTCATTTCTCTTGCTGCTTTGTTTGCTTGTTTGCGTTCGTTTTTTGTGCTTAACACAATTTGGCAACGTATTGTTGCGGCACAAAAGCCTGAAACTTTTGTGGTTCCACTTGTGTGTAGTTTCAAAGAGAAGCTAATATTTGAATATTTCGGAAATGTGCGACCTTTTTACGCTTTCTCCGTATTTTCAACTTATTTTCTATATTTCATAATGGACCTAATGTGCAGCTGCTATTTGATCTGAAAAATGCAAATGTCAAAATAGAATTCCGCAACTGTTCGCATTCGAAAAAAAGACACTAAATCCTTCTGATACAAATGAATCTGTGTCGGAATTGGACCCGGTAGAGCTATGTAATAATCCGTATACATACAAGGTCTGTCGCAAAAGAAACAGGACTGCTAAAAAAACAACGAAAAATTAATATTTTCAAAAGTTATATTTTTTTATTCGTATATATGTATAGCAATGCACAGTATTAGAATTGGAAGAAAAGGTTAACAAGTAATATGAGCTAAACTAAGGGTCATCCTAGCATTATTCTGATAACTTATTTTTTTTGTAACAATTTTCATTAAGATGTAGTGCCAAATGATTCCTTTAAATTATCCAATATATTGATCGAAACAGTTAATGCAATTGATAGTGAAGTCTCTGTTGATTAACACTTACCTATTTGGGAATAAAAGATGCTATGGACCTATTGGGTACTAGTATGAAATAGTTTTTCCATTTATCAGAAATAAAAAAATGTAATATATTTCATATATGTGATGACTGATGTATTTCTCCTATCATCCCTTTATGATGGACAGCTTTATATGCATCCTCAGAAGTCGGTGAATGAGTAATATAACGGCCATGTCTAATGAGGTACCTGACGGTAGGTACAAAATTAGGTTAGAGATCACCGTTTCACAAAACTCGTGGAAGTCAACAACGGAACAAAGTGGACTTCGATATCAGTCCACCGGCGGGCACAGCGATCCTTTAAGCTGTGTCGCCAGCGGCAACGGGAGCAGTTTACATTGATTATGGTACTACTGCCAAAACAGTTCTAAAGCGCTCGGATGCCACAGTCTATGAACACTCGGAAAATAAGCAGAAGGCGCTGAAGAACTCCTTCGTTCTCCTGAGTAGGTTAACGGTTCCAACTCTGGCAACAAGAGAGGACCCGGAAAAAGCCAAGGCAAAAGCGAGCTATAAGGTGGCGGTCGGAATATGCAACCCACTCCGGGGGCAAGTCCAACCTAAAAGAAGAGAAGTTAAAAAGTTTGGCATGGTTCAGAGAGGAGGTGAAGAATGGCAGGGCACACTTCACTACTCGTAACTGGTGCAATGCCTCAGATCCATCGTATGTGAATCGCATTGAGGAGTATTTTGCTGAAAAGAGATAGCGTTCGATGGAGTGTGAACCGAAAACAGGGCAGAGCCGAGATGCTTCACGTCAAGCACGCGAACGACAAACCGACAACAACCGAGGCAACGGCGGCAGCCAATGAGATTGTCAAAGGACATTTGATCGTCGTGCTCATAGGCCGCAGTAAACCGCGCGGACAGATGACACATAAACGGAGAAAACTAGTCGAAATGAAGCTATTGGAAGCTCCTTCTCGAGGAACGCCGAACTAGGCACACCCATGCCGCCATTTGATTGAGCAGGATGGCTGAAATTCTGAAGTGTAGCGATGACTCGACGCTAACATGGTTAAAGCAAGCGATCAGAATGTTCCAAATCTGTGCAAATAAGCCAAACTACTGTGGTGGATGACGAACGTAACCATACCTCGCGTAGTGGACTTGGAAAATGCTCAGGGCATTGGAAGCGTGTTCCTTTGCCTCAAGAAGTGCCACCTGGCGGACGGCAACAAAAACACTTAAAGAAAAAGTGAAGTAGAAAAGGATCTCAGCGTAGAAGCGATCACGGCGACTTCACTTGTCCTACAGGAGATGGAAAAAGAACCCATTCAGCATTCTGATGGTCCAAAATCAAGCGCTGAGGGTACTCCAAGGGTAGAGAAGGGCGACTACGAAGTGGCTTTCGTCCAGGAACCGTGGATTGCATTGGATAACATGGTCGCTGGGATAAAATCAAAAACTACAAAACATACACCTAAAACTGCGATATTGGTTAAGAAAAATCTATAATACCATATTGACTTCAGTTTTTCCAGAGCTGAACTGACGGTTGTGGCAGTGAAGGGTGTCAAGTATGAGTCTTTACTCCTTACATCCAAAGGCAGAGCAACAAAAATTGGCGGCTCCAGCCAGCAGAAGGAGGTAGGCGTTGGTGGGTACTGATGCTGTCGTCCATAATACAATTTGGGGCAGCTCCGACATCAGTAGTCGTAGAGTAGGTTTACTTAAAAAATCAAGAACCATTGATTATGTGCGATAAAGCCTTGCACTAAAAGTGCCTTTAAGGTTGTCATCTCAAGTTTAAAAATTGTAAAAAACGGTAGATAACCGACGGTTATTAACCGTTCAGGCCACAAGACTCAGAAGACGTGAACGCCAGTGCCTATGGCTGACATTTTACCGACAATATCGGTCAATATGAGAAATATATTTGCAAAATTAGCAGAATAAACAATAGTTTAATACTTTAATGTCATTAAAAATATGTGAGAATGAAAGGACGAAATCCCTATATCGAATATATTGGAACAAAGATAAGATCTGTTTTCTTAACAAAAAAGCGTGTCATTATAGCGCCAATACTGTAAGTCTTTATCTTTATTTTTCCTCCTACTTCCCTTATAAATAATATGCGCTTAGGATTCGTTCAAACTTTGCAAGTAGCCAGCAATCAATTAGACGTACACAATTAATTCTTGCAACTGAGATGGCTAGTGCCATAAAACTAACTATATCTCAAGTTTGAGCTTCAAGTGATGACTACAAACACACACACACAGCCAAACAACTGCATACTCACGCATCTGCTCTTCCAAGTGGGGGTGCTTTTCAGAGTCGGCTACTTATGATATTGACCTTAATCTAGTTTTCTGTTATGACGTATTTCTTCATAATTCTATTTGCCCGACATTCTCTGCGCCAGTGATGTGCGAATCTTGTTGCAGAAGTGTGTGATAATGCTCTTAAAATGTTCAGAAAGTGGAGCGGAAGTTGTATGGTGTTCTTTTGCTGCTTTACTGCAAATTGATATTTCTCTCAATGTATAGTAAATACATATAGTATTTCTAATAATTTTGCATTTGGAGATATATTCAATAAATATAGTTGTATGTGGGTCAGCCGGCATAGATTATCTTGTTACTTTCATGTCATTTGAATCAACTATTCCGATATGGCTTGAGCCCCTCAATGATTGCAGTGAACTGCGAAAATACAAGTGAAGACTATACATACATATGTATATATACGTACATACACTCACATGCATTTATATTATACTTGCCAGTTGCACATATTTGCCATATATGCATGTACGCCCAGCCATCAGCTTCTAGCACACTGTCTATCGGCTTTGGCCTCGTGGGCAGCATTACTGTAATCATATCCATAATTCCACTTGAAATGCTGGTGATCCCTTCATTTAATCCAATGTCGGCACCAACAAATTCGCATCTGAACTAGCATTTACACCTTGGCAGCCGCCTGAGGTTCCAGCCACAGGGCGTAACTGTTAATATTGGAAAATTTAATTTTCTACCACTGACAGGCAATGTGATAGATTGGAATTTTTAATCAAATGCAGTCGAGTGGACCGAGTTCGAACGGATGTATGTGTGCAGTGACTTCAGGCGTCCATCTGGTGCTGCTGCTGCTGGCAGTGCTTATCAGCGTAAAGATTGCTCTGATTACCTCTACTGCCCCTGATATGTATTTAGGCGCTGTGAGTTGATTTGTGCTACTCACTTGAAATCTACACATATGCATGTGTGTGTGCACCTGTCTACATGTGTGTGTATGTGTTTGGACTTGGTAGAGTTTTATCGATTTTCTCAATGATTGAAAGCAATGGTTTATGAAATGAAGGTCACTAGAAAGCTGTTGGAATTTAATAAAGCGTTAATTGGGATGAAGCTCCACATATACATACAGATATACCTTAGGAAAAATAATTACTTCTATTAAATTTAGGCTGTAACATTAATAATAATATGAAATTTATATAATTTTTCTTCTATACTTTCAGTTATATTTTGGCGAGGCATCAGTTGCGAATACTTGTAAGTAAGTAGATTTAAATAGCATTATTTGTGTGTAAGCGATTTTTCTAGCAAACCTAAACTTCCTTAACCTTAATAACAATCGAAAATCTATTTTCTTTAGTACAATAATTTTTTTTTGTTTAATATGCTTAAGAAAAGGAATTTATGGAAACTACCAAAATTTTAACTAAGGCTTATTAAGCGAAAAATAAAATTTAATGTGTACCATATTCAATACGTTTACAAGTAAATATATGCCAGTAATTAACAATTCCCTCCTACAACAATTAAAAATAATAGTTCAGTCATTTGCATTCAATAATCGTAATAATATCGCTGTAATCCTTTAATTATATAATAAACCTATGTTTATTCATATTTGACAATAATTAAAAGCATTACGAATTTTATGGCAAAAAATCGCTTCACACATATGTACGTATATAATTGGGAATTGAATTTTTAGTCACAAAAAGCAAATTAAACGAACAGATGTAATTGAAATTAAGTAAATAAAGTTCAGCAATAACACTCAAATATTAAAGATAATTACACAAAATTGTACCTATGAATAAAATTAATTTTAATAGTTCGTTAGAAAAATAGATGTCAAAGCGCATATTTTTTGTGGCAAAAAAATCACTTTTAAACAGTGATGGTTTGTAATAAGCTTGAAATTGGAAAAAAACATTAACTTCTGTGGCATTGAGACAATAATACTCTTTAAAGGTTTAAATTTTCCCAACAAGAACTTTGTTCTGCTCTTTCAGTTTGTATGGCGGCTATATGCTATGGTGTTCTGATCCCAATATATTTTCTTGAGATGGTATCGTTGACTTGAACAAAAACCAATGTCTAACAAGTCAATAGAAAAGTTCCCAGCCTACCATAGTAAAACACCGTTTTTTGGCAAAATTCGTTTATTTTTATTCAACATATTTCCATTCAAGGGTGATACACTGACTATGGCGACCCTTAATTTTTCGTTAACATTTTTATAGCACGATTTGTCCTTTGCTTCAAAATAGGCCACAGTTTAGGCGGTCACTTCATCATTCGATGAAAATTTCTTCGTGAGGACAAATGACGATCAACATCGAAACTATGCGTGAATTCATCAAAAATTAGCCGAAATCATCATTGTAATTCATGGAAATGGAATTGAACATCTCCAAAACATCGATTTATCGCATTTTGACCGAAAATTTGGGCTTACAAAAGGTGTGTGCATTGACTGACGACCAAAAATTGCTCAGAATCCAACATTCGAATTAGTGATTATTTGAGGAAATATCAAAAAATCACATTTTAACCATCAACCACTCCCCATATTCACCAACGAGCTGATATGCTTTTTGGACCGTGCAAAAGCTGTATTGAAGCAGAAGGAAATAAGTCCTGTTTACTTTTACTTTAGAAAGCAACTTGTAGTTGCTGGAGGCCACAAATGGAGAGTACGGTGGAAGCAGCATGCATATGCCGCTATAACCTTGCTAGCCGACTGTTGCGTGTTTCAACGCATTGTGGCGTGTTCATAGTGTGCAGTCCACTCGGATGACTGTCGATTGGACTTAGGAGTGAAATTATGAGGCCTTATTTCACCCATGCCACTGCCACATATTGATGCAAAAATTTAGGTCTATAATGCTTGAACATCTCTAAACACTGCTCAATCATCAACTCGTAGTTTGGTCAAAAGTTAGCTCATGGGCATCCACCTTGAACACATCTTTCTCATACTCCAATAATCGTGAATGATATGATGTTTACGTTAAATTGAAATCTCTGGAATGCCTGCAATCACGAACAACTTCACTATACGGTCATCAAAAAATATTTTGCTGACTGTTTTTATATTTACTTGGGTAACAATTTAATTTGTGTTCGCCGTCTTTGGGGCTCATTTCTCTACGTTTAAACCAATCTTTGATGGTTTATTTTGCTGCGGCCGTGTGCGGAAACTCATAATCAAGTCAAGGTTTTGCTTCAGCTGTACTTTTTCCCCTCAAAAAGCAATATTTTATCCACACTCCAAATTCCTAACAAACAAAAGTTATTTCACCCGAAATCATACATATAACTCACAAATTAATTTTCCACCAGCTGTTTTTGACGGCCACTTGTTTCAACAAGACTACACGCTAACTCACACCGCAGATTAAGATTTTAGAACGAAAAAGGAGTTTCTTAGACTGGTCTTCAAGATTTCAAGATTTAAATTAAGTATCGGCAAAAATATATAAGTCTCTTTTGCGGTTTTCAACCCACTGAGTTTGGGTGAAGTTTGGAATTATGGATATTTATTAGACTCGTCAAAGAAAGGTGATTGGTTGAGTTGATGGAGTAAAATCCTGAAATTGGACAAAGCAAAGTACAATTTAGAAACATTACGATAAAATTAGGGACCGTGGAAAGTATTTCAAACAAAGAGGGCAGGTAAAATTTACTACTCAAATACTATTATTGGATTTCTTTCTATTCATTTTACCTCGAACAGCATATATGAAACGACGGAAACCCTATAAAGTGTCCTTTACTTCTCAATTGCTTACTAAGTCCGAAGTAGCACCTGTTGGCAAGAGTTATTTTGCGATGAGTTTTGAATCTGACGTTGATGTTGGTGTTAATGCTGGTTCCAATATAAACGAAATTATCTATGACTGCCTATAGTGTCGTGGAAGCCAAGTAGGAAGTCCGACGACTGTTTGTTTGATGACAGGAGATATTTCGCCTAACCCCCATTCACTACCAAACCTATTTGCTTCGCTTTTATGTCCAACATGTAGAAAGCAGAACCAACGGCACGGTTGTTATGGCAAACCATCGGCGTACGCCAGCAGTTGTAAGCTCTTGTGGAAGATTTTCTCCAGAAGTACTTAGATTGAATGAATAGGAATCGCCTTGTCTGAAATCTCGTTTGATATCAAATGGCTCTAAGGGGTCCTTCCCGATCCTGATGTAGCTTTTGGAATTGCTCAACGTCATATAGTATACTATATATATTAACGACCAGCATGACGAGCTGAGTCCAGTCTGTCTGTTTGTCTTCCTGTATATACGCGTACTACTCACTCACTTTTGGAGATATCACTCTGAAATTGTAGACACATCCATTTTTACTCCAAGATCTGCTCATTTGTACGAACTGTCAATATCGCATCATCATAGCAGATAGCTGCCATATAAACTTAATGCTCAAAATCAAATTGTTGTATGGAAAACTTTTTTTGTATGACCAGATATCTTCACAAAATTAGGCATGGATTATAATCCAAAGCTTTATTACAATATCCGAAAAGTGTTCAGATCAGACAACTACAACTAGCTTCTATACAAACCAACCGATCAAAATCAAGCACTTGTATAGAAACCTTTTTATTTCGAGAATAGCTGCGGTGCAACCGAAGTTAACGTTTTTTCACCTTTCCTTTTCATTTTCGTTTAAATTTTGTTTCGATTATTTTCCATTATTTGGTTACCTTTCCAGATTACATTTTATTTACGTGACTTTATTTTACAGCCTTGCTGGAAATGTAAAGTAAAATCTTATAAAATTTATAACTGTTAAATTAGTCAGAATTTTTGTGTACATGTATGTGTGTATATTTTTATGAGTTGGCACTGCAATATCTATTCAGCTGAGAATGGAGTATAAAAGGACATTTACACATGATTATCCACACATATGATAGGCTCGTTGTTGCTTTTGTATTATTATCTTACTATTTGACGATGATTTTCAATTGTTTATTTCCATTTTGATTCTCATATTACTTTTATTTTTATTTTCATTTTCATTTTTATGCCCAATTTTATTTTTATTCCGCTGTGCGTTTTATGTGAAACGTTTTCATTTCGCTTTTATTTCCATTTTCATGGTAATTTTGTGCGTAAATGCGCCTAACGACATTGTAGATTTGCTATTTATGGGCTGTTCATAAGTACATATGTACATACATACAAATAAATATCTGTGATGTAATGTATGATATATATAGTATGTATGCTGGTGCATATGTTCCTCTTTGTGCATGCACATAATTGTGGGGGCGAGCGTGCTAAGCGCTCATTTCATTCCGTGAATCATCAAGATCATCAACGAGTGGCGCGAATGGCACAGCCAGGCAGTCAAAAACGCCAAATAGGCCAATAACCTGCAAAAAAATTAAAGACACACTTACACACAGGCACACATAATATACCTACATCTACATATAGTACAAATACATATACACATATATACATATACTTGTAAAACAGTCAAGTCGCTGGTTATTCCGTCTGCGAAATCCTTTAAGGGCCGTGCAACGAAGTGAATGCTACGCTTGTTTATGTTTCTGTTTTGCTCCGCTTGCCGACACGCGTCTCATTCATTCGCTTTTTATTCTACTGCTTATTTATTATTATTACTTGAAACAAGCCACGTTTTGCCGCGTCGCCGGCGCACTTCCTCCCAGCGGACGTTGGCATTTTTTCACTTCAGCAAGTTCAGTATTTTATATATATAAACATATTATATAGTAAATATGTATATATACATATTCTACATACACACATGTGTTGTCATGTTTTTGTTGCTGGCCGCTTGCTTCCGCTCAAGGACGTCGTATTGTGGATGTCATCGTTCTGCCTCAGCTAGGATAATGAGTCAAATTGTGCCATAAAATGGCAAGGCAGCAAGAACGCAACACTTAGGAATACGAAAGCAAAGCTAAAGGCGCTAAGCAAATATCTAACCAGCAAAAAGCGCTAACGCGTAAAATTGAAGCGAAAAAGCATTTGAAGCAACGAAATTTTGCTCTGCATATTTCGGCTCCATCGTTGTGTGTGTATGTGTTTTTTCCCCATTTATCCTGTTCAAAATTGTGCTTTTGCCTGGTGATTATGCCAGTTCATTATTTAACTAGCGTTCTTTTTTGCGCTGCTTGCCCTTTCGGCTTGTTATCATTATGCATTTGCGTTGAGCATTTGCGCTTGTAGCCGGTTTACGCCTGCTTCCGCTTATTTCCTTTTCCTTCCCTACAATTTCCTTTACGGCAGCGCATTTCCGTTGCCTCAAACGCTTTCGAACAGACATCACTCAGACTGCACTTCACACACTACGTAAGTATTAAAAACATTTCGTGCCACTCGCGAGTAATTCAAAGCGTTTGACTGCTCAATTCCAAAACTGAAAGTAAACAGGAAAATGAACCAAAATGTAACAAATGGTTAGTTCAAATGAATCAAAGCTGATTGGCTCTGAAGTAAAATAATTTATTATTCAGTGCACGTGAACTTAACACATTTTTTAGTCGAGTCTTAGTTCAAAACTGGTCTCAAAAGAGTTCGTTTTGCTATACATTCAACTATTAAATCCACTCCGTTGGAAAGTCCAAGTGGAGAAGGACCTGGCTTCACTTGGAATCTCCAATTGGTTCCAAACAGTAAAAAGGGAGAACGACTGGAGCAATAATGTAGAAGAATCCATACGGTTCAGCTTTAGAGAGATAACAGCGGTTCTCCACAACTCTTGTTAACGAATTAAGGTCTCCGTGCCATGTTTGTTTCTAAACTAAAACTAATTTACAAAAGCTATTTACACCTCGGGCTACTTAATCATCAGGCTTAGCAGCTCCGCCACAAAAATGAATCGGTTAGAGCTGTAAATGATCATGAAGCTTATTAAATGAGTTGACAGAACGAATGTCGTTGGCATGTCTAAAATTATTCCAGATATTGATTTGAATGTCATCAAAGAAACCTGTATTTCAAATATATAAATAGAATACGCACGTGGATGACGATTCGTATACTTTCGAATAGTTTACATATTATGAACTTCGTTCTTTGTGATGTGGTATAAACAGATCCAGATAGAAGTTTAATACTTTGGTTGGTTGGTTGAACAGGGGATCGAAACGACACGAGTAAGTCAGGTCTAAATTGGAATGGAAACAAACATTAAATACGGACTAACAAAAATTCTCCACAGCGAGCACGAGGGTGCAGTAGAAAACCCATTTGGTTATAGCTTCTAGTCTAGCTCCCTTCCAGACCTCTACAACCCTGGCTACCGCTTCCCTATACAGGATGGCCGACTTGTCGGCTCGCCTGATCAGCTTGTGAATACCATGATGTCAATCCGCACCAGCAGTCCGGTGTTTTTCTTGCCCGCCTTCATGAAAATCGCTGATGTAGCCTCCGCGACCCGATTCCTCTATTCTTGGAAGCCATTCTCTCTACTTCAATGACACATCCTCAGTGCTAAGGAGTCAGTTCGTTTGGCGATTTCACCGACTTCAACTTCTTTGCTGCCATCGCCTACTTTCTACCAGGGCTTTGTGATCCCCGTACCTACCATTTACCTGCGATCATGCCTCGCACCTCATATACGTTTTCAACCGGCAAGCGTTTGTTGACTGACTGCCCTGGTAGAAGGCTTTGCGATCCCCGAACCTACCATTAACCTAACAGAACAGAGGCACTAGTACTGGTGATCCCGCCTAGCACCTCAACCCTAAATACGTTTCTAGGCTGCAAGCTATTGATTACTTACTTACCAACGCTAGCAGATAAACGTACTCGGGCATCCACATCCCCATCCGTTTCGTTTCTTTTGTTTTCGCTATTCTAATCTATTGGGGTCGCCCGGAGATATTTGACGCACGTAACTCTTAACCTACATCTACAACATAAACTTAATAATGGTGGGAGTAGAACATCTACTCAGTTGTAACGGTGACCATCACCAGCCCTGGGTTAAGCCAAATCTCACAAAGTTTCAGTACTGAAATTATGGTCCGAGTCGAATCTGAGGACAAGAGCCGTTGGTAGTTTTCGCAGATTAGTTAGCGTCCCACGATGTGCTCAGAGTTCGTTATATTTGTTTGTCGGCTCTGAGCCCTCGCAGTACCCTCTTTGCGCAGAGCTTTCGCATATAAAATTCTTGAAAAATTAAGTACTTAATATTTTTTTTTGGAAATCTTGAAAGTGTCAAATATAATATCTAACACAATTTATAGTTCGATTTAGATCTTTTGACGTTTTCGATAATGACAACTTCTTTTAGACTTCTTAATGATCTTAAACGGCTAATTAATATATACGATTGTGAAATTTATAAAACCGCCTTTTGAAGGTAAGGTCTGACTACAAAGTATAAGAATGAAATTTGATTGAATCAACTTCCAAGAATTAGCCTAAATATTTTGCTTCTATTTTATAGTAATTATCCAGACCAATAATCATTTGTCAATTAGACCGTTGTCATTATTCAATTCATGCCTCATCGAATTATTATAAAATTAAGAAATTTCTTTCATCTTAATTGGCGGTGTGTTTGAAAGCTATTTCAAAGCAAATATTCTAAAGGTTTCACATAATAGGACTTGACATCAGATTATTGCTGAAATATGTTGGTATCACTAACGGGACATAACCGACATCTTCTGCGTACTTGCCACATATGTCACCTTCATTATCAGTAAAGGAATTCTACTTTTCAATATTGTGAACGTCTCCGCTATGCCATGGCATTGATAAATAATCTCATTACCTGCTGTTTTTATCAGCCGCTCTTCATTGGAAGCCTTGCACTACAAGAAGCCATAATTAAGGCTGAAGTGTGTTGCTAAGCCAACTGTGAGTGTATTGGTTAGGCAAGAAACTTGAAAGCATGCAAGAGATAGTGACGTCAGTGCCATTATTAGTGAACTTATCATTTGTGTATCTTAAGCTCATTACTTTCAGGCGAGGCAGCTGCGGTTGCTCTCAGCAAGCCGCTTGTGGTGCATTCAATTGTAATCTCGCAAGCGAGTATGCACAACTTAACTGCTTATGCACATATGTAAGCATATAAGTTTATATTGTATATGTGAGTATTTCACACATTCACACACTCACACATTTATATCGCATATCCTGCCTTGTGTGGCTTGAGAGCCACATCATCCTTTTAGTTGGGCAAGTGAGCGAGGACTGGTTGCCGGTAGGTGGTTAATTAACATTTGCAATTTATTCACGACTTTTCTTGCACACCAGCTCACTCATAAACAAAAGAGCAGTGCCGTCAATGTGTGTGTATGTGTTCATATACATACCTAAACGTAAATGCAGATGTGAGTTCTTGTTGTCGCTATTTGTTGTTTGTTGAGCCAGTAAATGTCAGGCGCTCAAAGTGACAATGGATGTTGCGCTAATTAAATCATTACCATTATCCTGCTAATTACAATGTGCTACAAGGACAAAACGTTGCGCTCGTGCTTTAAGGAAGCGGCGACACAATATGTGACAAATTATTAACTTTGTGATCTGACATATAATAGTGTCGTTTGATTGATGATGATGGGTCGCTTTTCGATTTTGCCGATGATGTTGGATGTGTGCGCGACACATGCGTAAGCATTCTAATATAATTTGATGCGTGGGTAGAGAGGGAAAGAAGACGGATAAGTGCAAAAATACATTTATTAATCGTGCCTATCTATTTCTCATAATTGACGTAAATAACTCTCGATATTAATTAGGTGTAACGGTTTGCTGGTTTAATTATTGTGAGTAATCATGCCATGCCAGCTCAGAAAACATGCTTTTTTTAGGTATGGCTCATATGACTCAAGCAAGAGGTATTCTTGCGAGGTTTAATACCATTTCGTATGAGTTACTTCAAGGCGTTATTCAAGGACTTAGCTACGGAACTTTTTCATAAAACAGTCTTCAACCAAAATTCGGAGACCTTTTTTCACACATTCGCATACTCTGAAATTCATGAAGATATTGCCAAGACTTATGAAATCTTTACGGTATTGTGTAACTCGCTAAAATTCATTTCATTTTTTATGGCCTCTACGTATATGTGGTACCATAGTTTGTTGTACTAAATGAAATCGGTAGCATTGTTATTGATCTTATATTGACATTTTTTTTTAGAAAAGAGTGCCGCAAAAAAATGTTAGTGAGCAAAGACACAAGGAATCGATGGCGGTTATTTAGCCGCTAGTTTGTTGAGACAGTCATTGCAATCCTAGGTACAATGGCAATGGCGCAGATGAATTTGCGTGTAGCGCAGATCAGTTCACAACTATGCAGCAGCTGCAAAAAAATCACGTCAATTGGTTCAATATTTTGTCATCGAAAAATTTATGATTGCAGCTGCGTCCCTTATAAAAACACGAAACCCGGTTTAGTTTTACACTTTTTATCAACTTTTTTGCAAATTCATTCAATTTAGTGGGTACAAAAATGTTTTTGACAATGTCAGTGCGTATGCTAAAGTTCTTTTTTATTATTTTCGTTTTCGACTATCAGCCGCCACAAATCTGTGCACAACAAAAGCGATGGCAGCTGGCCGCATAAACTCCATAGTTTGCCAAAACCGAAAAGAAATTAAGCGAAAATAGACAAACCGCATGCTGAGCTGCGGTTTCGGCAGATTCCTTATAGCCATACTGCAATCTGCATTACATTTGCAAAACAAAAACAAAAAAAAAAAAAAAATTATTAAAAAATTCATTTGTATTTTTAGCTAAAAAATATCGACATAGAAGTTAGCAATGCGCAAATTTTTTTATATATTAAAACATATGTATATTGTGACAAAAAAGTAAAAAGAAATTAAATAATAAATGATATTTCAAAAAATGTATTTTGCCAAGTTGGTAGGACCTTCCATAATTAATATATCAAATACTTGTATGAGCAGTTCATTTACAGCAGTTGCTTAATTCGGTACACCTCAGTAATGCGTGGCGATTTTTATTATGGATAAAAAGATCGAATAAAGAATTTTTCTCAAATTTTCCATTTCTAACCAAAATTCGTGTGCGGAATCATTGTGAAAGTTGAAAAAGGCTTGCCGTGATTCTTCTTCTTCTTTATTGGTGACTCGAATTGGCGCCAAATTGCTTGCGGTGATGCAGTTATATTAAAAACACAAGCCTACAAGTGGTACAAAGCCTTCAAAGACCGTCGAGAGATCGTTGGACGACCTTCGAGCTTTTGAACTGATGAAAATATTAAAATAAGTGAAGCGTATGGTGCTTGAACATCATGAAGCAAATGTTAGAAGAATGCCAAGAGAGTTCGACATTTCGCGCGAGTCAGTTCGCATGATTTTGGTGGATATTTTGGGTAGTGCTCGACCCGATAAAGTTAAATTTTTTGCAAAAATCGCGCGAATTCCCTTCCCACATTAATTAGATATAGGCAAACAAGTCAACAATCATCGGAACGAAAGAAACAAACGATCCGAAATCAAAAAAACTACGCGAAAGCCGCACAAAAAACAAAATGACGATCATTGTTTTTTTTTTTCACTAAGGAGTTATATTTGGCCATACTGAGACGTTTGCGTGAGAACATCCGTCGGAAACGACTGGAATTGCGGAAAAACAATTCGTGGATTTTAAACGATCATAATATACCATCGCATCGAACCACCGCATTCACCACATTTGGCTCCGTGGGATTTCTTCTTGTTCCTCAAACTGAAATTGCCTTTCCGCGAAACCCCTTGCCTGTCGATAGAAAAGATAAAACACTCGCTGAAGGAGCTGACGGCCATCCCAAAAAGTGCTTCTGAAAAGTGTTTCGATGACTCGAAAAATCGTTGGCATAAGCGTATTTCATCAAGTGGGGATTACTTTGAAAGTATCATAATAAATATTAATGAACAATTAAATATTTTGCGTTTTGTTACAATTTCCGGGTCACAACGTATTCTATAAATAAATAAATATATGTAGCCTTCTAACCAGAGGATAGTCGAAGATTAAGTTAAGGTTAAGAGGAGATAACAAAGTTCAGGTCTTAGTGCTCACAAAAAAAAAAAAATAAACACAATCTGCTCTAACGGATTACAACAAATTTTCTCATCTTACATTGTTTTGTAACAAATAAAACTAAATATAAAGTATTATAAAATAAAGATAGTTATTTAGACATGTGGTTTTCAAGAAGAAATAAACACAAAAAAATTAATATAATGGCCAAACGTTTAGTTTTATTACAGAAAAGAGAGGATGCCATTATATGTATTTTAAAACTTGTATCGGGCAAGTAACCGCCGCGATTGCTCGACTAAATTCCAGGCAAGAGGCCTCATTTTTGACCACTTTTGTAGCACAAAAATAGTCCATCGGTGTTAAATCGCCCAATCTTGGAGACCACGACATTTTCGCACAACGCGAAATAATGTGCTCACCTAAAGTTGCCTTCTATAAATTGATTACTTCATTGGCTGTATAACACGTAGCGCCGTCCTGTTGGATCGAAAAGCTTCCCACATCAACATCCCCTAATTCAGGCACCAATATGTCTTTAATCATGCTACATTTTGAATTGCCTCTGGCCATAGATCAAACAATGGCTTGTAGATTATTATGTCTGCAAATGCGACAGTTTTCCTTATTAACGAAGCCATTCATTCAAATGTGAGCTTCAAACCTAAATAATTTTTTTTTGTAAAAATCGGGATCGGGATCATCAAATATAAGACGAGCTTGATGGCCGTTCGACTTCAATTCTTGTACGAGTTTGATTTTTCAAGCCTACAATGCAAGATCTTTCGACAAAAACTTCGATAAAATAGAAGTGTACAGTTCCAATTGTCTGATAACAGATGAACTCATTCCGGTCGCTTTCGATGGTCTACTCCACTGTAACAAAAGCGCACTATTATTTAGTTAGTATAAATACTTTTTTTTGCTTTCGCCGATTACCTTTTCTGGCCTCTATGTATATGTGACCTGGTCTACGAAAAGGGGGCTTAGGTGTCAAAAAAAAGGAGAACAAATAATGAGATAACGAGAAACTGACGATTAATTTTAACAGCTTTTCCCAGAAAACTGGTTTTCGCACGTTAGCCCCCTTTTCGTAGACCAGGTCACATATATCGAATATGGTGATCTGCGTACTATTGGTTTGCTTTGTATCGGACATTTTGGTTAGGATCGATCAATTAGGAAGCAGTTGAAGTTTTTCTTTACTGTTTAAAGCTGTTTGTTCATTGCTAGGCTTAAAATATATTTACATCGAAGTACCGTTAAAAATATTTTCAGTATTATCGCTTCTCTGTATATCCTTATGTTTTCATGTTTTGTGTTTGGAAAGTATTGATGAAAGTAGAAGTTTCGGTG
The DNA here is from genome assembly GCF_016617805.1 of Bactrocera tryoni. Taxonomy (NCBI): domain Eukaryota; kingdom Metazoa; phylum Arthropoda; class Insecta; order Diptera; family Tephritidae; genus Bactrocera; species Bactrocera tryoni. The sequence continues at coordinate 47,617,423 of NC_052503.1, forward strand.
ACCTTGCTTTACAATTATATGATTTTTATCGGATATTGTCGCACTTACATCTTTTCCTAACTCCTTACATCTTTTCCAGCTCCTAGAATTTTTTAATAAGTAATCGAGTGTGAAAAATATTATTTTATACATAAAGTATATGCAATATTATGGTAGGTTACATGGTAGATTAGACGAAATACCAGACAAAATTCATAATTTTTCTCACCATGTTTTTGAAATGAAAGGCCGAGCATTTCCATTAGGCTCAAATACTTGTGCAATATTCTTTTAAACCGCTTTTAAAAAGGTATATGCAAAGAATCTGAGAATAAAATCTTATTTAATTTGCTTGCCAGATATTTTGAACCAAACTCTTTACGATGAATTTCCATTAATTTTCGAAAGTGGAGCTCATAATGTCGTGTACTCTTAAATGGAGTGAAAAACTGCTTTCGACTAAGCGCATTCGCGGCTGCAACCGCAATTTCCGTTACGCACTTGATGCGCTAATTTGCTGCCAACCTCAAATCCAAATCGCATTAGCGCACTCACCTCATTTATGACCACACACACACATTCATACAACTACTCGAACACAACTTTTCCATAAGTCAGCAACGCAGACGCACACGGAAGGAACGCAAATTTAGCCACAACAAAAAAAGCACACCAACACAGATGCAGAGAATGTTGCACATTACCAACATCAAATACGTTAATTAAGACATTTTACGGAGGCGGCTAACAAAGCCAATGCTTCGCGGATACATACTAGGAAAATAGAACGGCAAACGGAACTGAACGACCGAGAGCTACAAAGAGGAACGCACAGAGACCACACAAACAGCCGTGGCACGGAAAATGGCTGCGAGGCTGTGCTGCAGAAGCAGTCGCCGGCAACTCTGCGTGCCATTTTCGCGTTCGACTGATGTCGCGGCACGTCTCTTTAATTGAGCGCGTTTAGGCGTTCTTTTTTTGCTCGCAGACGAAACATTGCACAAAAACTGGCTTTGCCTATGTAAATACGTTTCCGCATGTGTATGTGTGCGTTTTTTAGCACCGCGTCGACAGCTTTGAGTCTACACAGTCTGTTAATGTTGGAAAGCAAGCAGCAGCTGGCTTTTATCAGGCGAGAACAAATACGCCGAGACGTCGTCACGTACAGCTGCGTTCTCAGCCGTCTGGTATGCAACACAAATTTGACAAGCATACCGAATGAGCCGTCGTGTAATGAAGCGTATGTATGTAGATCTTATATTTCCTTTAAAATGGTAAAGAAAACGTATTTGAATAAAGAAATGCAAATGCTCTCCTGTTGAACAGTGTCGGAGAAAGATATTGAAGCAAGTTAATCATTTTATCTGAGCTTTGTTTTAATTTGTTTGTTTAACCTATGAAAAGATCGGTTTTAATTAAAAAAAAAAAAAAAAATTATGCCTTCAAAATCGATTAACTTTTTCGAAAATTTTTTGTTCTCTTATATTAGCAAAACAATTGGAAACGTGATTATTTTTCTTTCTAAACTTTTCTAAGCGATAAATTATTCTTCTTCTTTATGCGATTCTTTCCTTACATATTACTTGCTTTAAATTTGTGTAACCTGAACATAGTATATTAAATTTGGCATGAAGTTTGTTACATCCATACAGAAACGTCGGATTGCCTTTTAGACATTTTGACCAACTTTGTAGATACCATGCTAATAGAAATGTTCACCCATTGAAGCAAACCAATCAGACAACCAATTTTCGACTTATTCGTAGGAATCGCAGTGCTACTCAGATGATGCGAGTGCCATCGATGAAAACTAATGGTAATCTGAAGGGGCCTAGTTTAGTAATAAGGCGGGTAGGGTAGCAGCTCCCAGTCAAGTACTTTGGTATTGTATACAGAACCGTGTGCGCACCTGCATTATCGTGTAACAAAACTACTTTGCCTTTGACTCAAAGTATCATCTTCATCTAATATTGCTTGCAGTGCGGCGTCTTCAAACTTGTTTGGTGATCTTCCACGTTCTGTATTTCCTTCAAATCACAATCATTATCTCGGAACCGTTGAAACCATCTTTTGCATGTTGCTTCTGATAGAGCATGATCACCAAATGCCTCGACAAGTGTTCGGTGCAACTCTGCAGCACTTTTCTTCAAATGGAAACAAAAAATTTATTTTTTCCGCAAATCATTATTTTTCGGTACAATATTTGAAAATTTTTTGCCACAATGAAGAAATATTGTGTTATCCGTTCAATGACTGTAAGGTTATCGAATATGTTTGATAGTTGTCATGAAACCAAACAGGGAGAAATTAAGGCTCGTTCACAAGAAATGTTCTCTACCAACACATTTATAGCATAACGCTCACTTCATACCGGTACACCGGTATATTATACAAGCTGCGTTCCAAAGTAAACAGGACTTTAGAAAAACAAAACAACAGAACAAATAGTTTTTCGGCAAAATCAATTTATTTTATTTAAAATAGTCTCCTTCTGTTTCAATATAGTTTTTTGCACGGTCCAAAAGCATGTCGAACGAGTGCTTTAGCTCGTTGGCCGGTATGGCCGCCAGTATGCCGGTGCAAGCCTTTTGAATGGCCTCTACGTCTGCATAACGCTTTCCTTTCATGGGCAAATGCATTTTTCCGAAAAGGAAGAAGGAAGAAGTCGCACGGTGCCATATAAGGTGCATATGGGGAGTAGTTAATGGTTAGAATGTGATTTTTCTTTCGAACATTGGATTCTGAGCAATTTTTGGTCGTCAGTCAATTTGTGCGGAACAAACCGTGCACACACCTTTCGTAAGCTCAAATGTTCGGTCAAAATGCGATAAATCGATGTTTTGGAGATGTTCAATTCCATTTCCATGAATTTCAATAATGATTTCGGCTGATTTTTGATGAATTCACGCACAGTTTCGGTGGAATTTAGGGTGATCACGGATTTTGATTGGCGTACATGTTGATCGTCATTTATGTCCTCACGACCACTTTGAAAACGTTGAAACCACTCGTGGACTCTGCTACGGGATAGGCAATCATCGCCATAAACTTGTTTCATCAACTGAAACGTTTCGGTAAAAGTTTCACGAATTCTAAAACAAAATTTAATGTTGGCTCTTTGTTCGAAGCTCATTTTCGCACCGATCACAGAAAGATACAGACACTTAAAACGTAAGAACTTCACTTCCAATCAAAGAAATGTCATGAAATTCACTCACTGGACAATCGCTAAAGATGGCAGATTCTATTATATTATAAATGAAATTAAAGAATGTAAAAAAAAATAACAAAATTAAATTAAAAAAAAAATAAAATAAAAAATTGTAAATAAATCAAAAAAGATCATTAAGGGGTGAGCCTGCTTTAGAGGCTTCAAAAAATCGATTTTTTAACGTTTTTTTTGGGGAGGGAAAGAAATAGTTGATTAAAACGAAATTTCTAGGGTTTATAGTTATACTATATTTAAACATCATCCCAAAATTTTTTGTATATGAAGTCTTTTATATTCTGCCTTTGGAAAGCAATTGCCCGATGCAACTCGCATGTGCATTTGCCGTACGGCGGGCAGGATGCAGGTCCCAATTTCTATCTGAAACAAAAAATTCAGAGAGATTCATATTTTTTAATAACTTATCTCCTAGTTAAACTAAGAAGATTCCAAAAATAGTATTAACTTAACAATTTTTTTTAAATATGAAAAAAGTGGTTTTTGATAAAAAAAATTTTACTTTCTGTTGTTTAAAAATATGTTCAAACTTGACTTTTCTTAGTTTTTTTTTTTGTTGAAATAGAAGATAATTTAATGCCAGAGATAATAAATTTTTCGCCAATTCCATATGACCTTTTGTGTTTTTTCTATCGGTCACTATTTCCCTTCTAGCTTCGACAATATTTCGAATTCCCATCTATAACTTTGGGCAGATATTCCTAGATAATTTTTAAACAGGTTTAAGCAAAAAAAATATCGATTTTATGAAGCTTCTAAAGCAGGCTTCCCCCTTAAAATAAATAGAAATTTAAACGGAAAATAAAATTATGAATACAAAAAAAATTATTTTTAAATTTTATATTATAAATGAGATTAAAGAAAATTCAAAATACATAAATCAATTTGAAAAAATAAAATTAAAATTTAAAAGAAAACTACTTTTTATGTAATACATATAATATTATCAAAGAAACTAAAGAAGGTAAAAAAGTAAATTAATTAAAATTAAAACGGGAACTAAAATAAAGTCAAGTAAAAGAGATTATTTTAAATAAAATAAATAAAAAACAAATACAATAACAAAAGTATTACAACAAAAGAAAGTTAGTTAAAATCTGAATAAATTGCGAAATATATTAAAAAAAACCAAAAACAAGTAAGGAAGGGCTAAGTTCGGGTGTCACCGAACATTTTATACTCTCGCATGATAAAGTGATAATAATTTACATATTTTTTTTTATTTTGCTGTAAAATTAATTAGATTAGATAAATTTGTGTACTTTGAGTTTTGAATTGTATTTTCATTTCCTAATGTACAAATATATAATACAGAGAAGGCATCAGATGGAATTCAAAATAGCGTTATATTGGAAGAAGGCGTGGTTGTGAACCGATTTCACCCATATTTCGTACATGTCATCAGGGTGTTAAGAAAATATTATATACCGAATTTCATTGAAATCGGTTGAGTAGTTCCTGAGATAAGGTTTTTGGTCCATAAGTGGGCGACGCCACGCCCATTTTCAATTTTTAAAAATAGACTGATTGCAGCTTCTTTCTGCCACTTCTTCCGTAAAATTTAGTGTTTCTGACGTTTTTTGTTAGTCCGTTAACGCACTTTTAGTGATTTTCAACATAACCTTTGTATGGGAGCTGGGCGTGGTTATTATCCGATTTCTTCCATTTTTGAACTGTATATGGAGCCTTTGTGCCAGATTTCACTTTAATATCTTTATTTATGGCTTAGTTATGACACTTTATAGGTTTTCGGTTTCCGCCATTTTGTGGGCGTGGCAGTGGGCCGATTTTACCCATCTTCGAACTTAACCTTCTTATGGAGCCAAGAAATACGTGTACCAAGTTTCATCATGATATCTCAATTTTTACTCAAGTTACAGCTTGCACGGACAGACAGACGGACAGACGGACGGACGGACAGACAGACATCCGGATTTCGACTCTACTCGTCACCCTGATCACTTTGGTATATATAACCCTATATCTGACTCTTTAAGTTTTAGCACTTAAAAACAACCGTTATGTGAACAAAACTATAATACTCTCCTTAGCAACTTTGTTGCGAGAGTATAGAAACATGTTAAAGTAATACAAGGGGCGTTCCAAAGTAAACAGGACTTTTTGAATCCAGCGCCCCCTGGTGGCGCCATCTATATATCGACTGCTTAATGATAATTTTTTTTGCATTTATTATTTTTTTTCTTGTTTTAATTTTTATTTTTTTTATTTCTTTTTTATTTATTTAAATTTATTTTAGTTTTGTGTAAATATGTTTTTAATTTAATTTTTTTATTTTGTTTTTATTTTAACTTATATATTTATATTAAATTATTATTATTAATATTTCATTTTTATCTTGTATCATTTATTTTAATATTATATAATATTTTTTTTATATCGATTAAAAGTTATTTAATTGTAATATAACTTAATCTTTGATTATTTGTAATATTTTATATTTTTTTCATTTATTTTGTGTTTGTTTTTAAAATTTTACGACATCAATTACTCCTTCGCGGATTTTTAAATTAGGTTTTTTTTTAATCAGCAACATTGTTTAATGTTGTTTTGTAAAAAATGCAACACATCCGCCCCTCCACTCCTGCGTAGGTGTAACTTAAAAGCATTCTTTGCATGTTAATTGCCAGCTGCTTCAGTAGCAAACATATACAAACACATACATACATATTGGAGTATAAAAATGCTGCATAAATGTTTGTTGCTAAGTAAATGTACTGTAACGTATGCGTGTGTGTGTGTGACAGTCGCTATTTGTGTGACACTTTTTGGACTATTCTCTTGTCAGGCCATCAGTCAGTCTAATGCTTTGACGGTGACACTTCACTTTCAGTTTTCATCACACGCACACATGCATACAGAGCTTGTTGTCGCCGTATTTTCGGTTGAGTGATTTCACTCGCTTCTCGAGCGCTGCTCTTTCAAGGTAAAGCGTTCACATTTTTAGCCCAATTTTTTCTACTCGACACCGAAAAGCCTCAAGCGCGCTGCCGTGCTAATTATGATTTCAACTTGCAAACGCGCATATCTTTGTATATATGTACATATATATGTATATCATAAAGCAGAGGGAGCGCGTAATAACTTTTCATTGCTGCTTTCTAAGCTGGCGACAATTTTTGAACGCTGAGAAGTAAGAAAACAAATAAAAAAAGAAATAAAAGATGAAAATTTATATAAAAAAGACTTTAAAGCAATTAAATATAAATAACTTATTTGTGTTTGTTGTTGTTTTAGTCTAATGCTAAAGCATTTAGGCATCCATGTTGCTTTTTCATTATTTTTTTTCTCAAAGTACAGTCAACCACAGTGAATATATGTATATTTGTCTGCCGCTAAAAGTTAAAAGCACAGACAGGCGAAGTAAATAAAGAATTATAAAGTAACACAAACAAACACACATGTGAAAGTGATAATAATAGGCGGCATGAGCAAAACGGGTGCAAAAATGGTATATAAATTATTTCGGCGCAAAGTGTCAGTTTGTGTTAATAAAGTGCCTACTTTGCTGTCGACGCTGTTGCTGCCGCGTTTTATGGCGGTACAACAAACAAACAAACATACATACATACAAACATGCACACATACATACAAACAAACAAACATACACATACATACACACATACATACATACATACAAACATACACACATACATACATACAGGCATATATACATATAGGCAATTGTGGGCACAAACAACGCTTTCGCACCGGCCGGCCGGCATTTTTGTTGTTTTTCGTTTTTTTTTTCGTTTCGAAGTGCCAGCTATTAGCTTATATAGGCTTGTAGGCACATATGTACATTCTTTTGTGTGTGTGTGTTTTGTTGTGCTGGCCGCCACTTTGGACTCTACAACGAGGAAAACAATTTGCTAAGCGCTACAACAAAACACAACAGCAGCAGCAGCAGTAGCAGCCACTACACTTTTAAGTGTTGCAGCAACAAGCAAGCATAGTTGTTGTACATGCATACATATATACATACATATGCGCTTATATATATACATACATACATATGTGCTTATATATATATACATACATACATATGTATGTGCTTATATATATACATACATAGGCGCTCCTTTATCAGCTACGTCAGCAAAGCGCTCTCTCACGCTCCCTCTACTGCTCGCGTACTCTCCACAGCGTCCAGCGTCCAGTGCGTGGGCGTGAATTTATGTTATCGCCGCATTTTAATGTTATTTCACTTGCTTATTTTTTCAAGGTTAAATTTTTGTCTCAAAAGTCCTAGTTGAGAAATTCGCCTTTTTGCCCACTTTGCCAATTTTATTTCGCGAAAAATTAGTCTATTAGTTGGAATTGATTTGTTTACGCAGCTTTTTGTTGTACTTACTGTAAGTTTATAAATAGTTTATTTATGAATTTCATCGCATTTAAAAATAAAAAAAAAATAAAAAAAGAGTTTTACAAATTATTATCACATCCACATGATCCACAAAATAACGCGCTGAATTTTTTAAAATTTTTTTTTAAGTATTTTCAACGTTCTTTGCTCCAGTGTGGAATTCTTTCTTGACAGTCGATGAGCCTAGAAATACATCACTCACTAACAAGAAGAAAACTTAAATTTGGTCGCACCGAAGCTATAATACCCTTCACAAATATAAAAGATTCCATACAAGAACTTGATTTTGATCGGTCAGTTTGTATTGAATCTACTATATGCTATAGGAGTGCAAGCTCAGCGATTTCTTTAGAGATTATACCGTTGTTTTGAGCAATAATCCATGTCAAATTTATTGAAGATATCTCGTCAAATCAAAAAATGCTCCATACAAGGTCTGAATTTTGATCCTACAGTTGGCAACTACATACAAGGTCTGTCGCAAAAGAGACAGTACTGTTAAAAAAACAACAAAAAATTAATATTTTTCAAAAGTTATATTTTTTTATTCAAAGTAGTTTCCTTGTGCTTCGATACAGCGTTTAGCCCGGTCAATTATCATTTCAAATGAGTGTTTAAGGTCATTTTTCGGAATGCTCTTGAGAATATCGCTCGTCGCCTTTTGGATAGCTGAAATGTCCTGAAACCAGTGTCCTTTCATGGGCAAATGAAGTTTTCCTAATAGGTAAAAATCACAGGGTGCCAGATCAGATGAGTACGGTGAGTGATTAATGGTTAATATGGAGTTTTTTGTCAAAAAATCAGTGACAAGCGTCGACCGATGACACGGCGCATTATCGTGTAACAGGCGCCAGGACCCTGCCTCACGGTATTGTGGTCGAGCACGACGAATGCGTGACAAAAGACGCTTCATAACACTAAAGTAAAACACATCATTAATCGTTTGGCCAGGTGGGAGGAACTCTCGGTGTACAATACCCTCGGAATCGTAAAAACAAATCAGCATTGTCTTCATTTTTGACTTCTGAAGACGACTTTTTTTCGGTGATGGCTCGTCTGGATGCTTCCTTTTGGCACTTCGACGTTTGGTTTCGGGATCATATTGAAAGCACCACGTTTCATTACCATAAACTTTTTTCATCATTTGAAATGTTTCAGTAAACGTTTTCCCAAGTTTAAAACGAAATTTAATATTTGCTCTTTGTTCAAAATGCATTTTACGACCGATGACCAAAAGCTGCTGTCACTTTTTGATCGATAACATCGATTGTAGTTATCCAATTGTCTTACAATTTTTACGAAATGTCAACAAGAGATCAAACTTTTTATTTCATATACCGACCAATAGGTGCGCCACCAGAAACAGTTCTATTTAAAAAGTTCTGTTTCTTTTGCGACAGACCTTGTATATGTATGTCATAGTAGTCTGATTTAAATAATTTCTTCGCAGATTATACCGGTACTTTGGTAAATAAACCATGCCAAATTTCGTGAGGTTAACTCGTTATATAGAAAAGTATTTCTTACAAGGCTATGATTCTGATCGTTCAGTTTGTACGCCAGCTATATGCTGTAGGGGTTCGATATCGGTGGTTCCCATAAAGGAATAGCTTCTTGAAGGAAAAAACTTGTGCAAAATATCAAGTCAATATCTCAAAAACTCAAGAGGCTTGGATATGCGCAGACAGAAAGTCAGACAGCAGACAGACATAGCCAAAATCGACTCAGTACATATGTATATGAGCAAAAAATAATAAGACTTTGTTTATAATTTTAAAATTTTAATTCTACAAAATCCATGTCGTTCCCCAAAAAGCAATCCTCCTTGGCCCTAATACACTTGTGCCAAAGCATTTTCTAATCCTTGAAATAGTGGTTAAAACCAATTTACGGAATACACTTCAATGCGAAAAACTCACATAGAATCAATGCTGTCTGCGACAGTGCTTCATAATTCCGGGTTCTTTTACCTTGATTTTTGATCCGCTTTCACTTGTTTTTTTTCGGTTTCAACTCACCTTCGCCACGATATTTGGCCGATTGATCGTTTGTTTCCGGGTCATAGGCGTAGATCCTCGGTTTATCGCCATTAATAATACGTTTTATGACATTCTAGTAGTCGGAAAGCATTGTTTCACAGACGTTAACGCGACGCTGTTTTTCGAAAAAGTTTAGTGGTTTTGGAACCAGTAGTACTTTAGCTTTTCTTAGACTCAAATAATTTTTCAAAATGGTTTTCACTAATTTTTGTGAAATTCCAACGATGCCAGTAAGATCTCTGACTGTTAGCTGTCCATTCTCAATCATCAATTCCTTTATTTTATTGACGTGTTGATCATCAGTTGATGTTGATTGCCGTTCTGAACATGCTTCGTCGTTAACGCGTTCTCGACTCTCTTTGAATAATTTGTACCAATTAAAACCACTTACTCGCGACAAATAATTATCACCAAAGATCTTTTCCAACATTCTGAACGATTCGGCACCAGAAGTTTGATTCCGCACACAAAATTGAATAGAACTTCTTTCTTGAATAATTTCACTTGTTGTAAAAATCGCCGAATGCACTTTATGTACTTTAGAAAGACAAGCGTGTACTCAACATTAATGATTATTTTGATGTGATTTTGACACAGATGTCACTGAAAGTCATACCAACTTAGAAATAAAAATATTTCGATGACTGGGTTTTCGCGTGAAATTTAGATAAAAAGTCTTACTATATTTTGCTCACAGTAATATATACAGAAGTAAGTACTGCGGCTGATAGTAATAACGCGACAAATAGTAAATAAATAAAAATAAAAATTTCCTTCAGCACTATTTTAATGGTTTTTCTTTTATTTATTTTCCTTTGGCTGTATTGTTATTGCGAAATTGTTTAAGATTTCATCGCTGCTTTCCTTTTAAGTTTCCCTTGTTACATAATAATGGCGCCTAATAATGCGACACTTGGCACGTACATAAGTGAATATTTGCTTTGCCTGCAGCTGAAATATTCTTAAATAAAATTTGTCTCTTTAGTTTCAACCAAACAAAGCGGAAGTGTGTGCTCTGTATAGGAATGGCACTTAAATAAATATTTATTTCAAAATAATTAGAGAAGATTACATATGTCAAAAAAAAAAATCGCAAAACTAAAGAAACAATAAAGAGAGAAATTAATTTGATCTCATGGCGTTAAAAGTTTAAGAATGAAAATATCAAGGAGAATTGCAAGCAAAGTTATAAAATTGAAAAATCAAAGTTTAGTTCTTTATAATCTATAAAAATAAACAAAGTAAAGTGTCATGTTCTTAATGAATATCAAAAGGTATTATATAACTCTAGACCTGAATGGAGAAGGAATTATTGGGGGAGGATGAGATCTACAAGGTGCGTTCCAAAGTAAACAGGACTTTTTGAATCTAGCGCCCCCTGGTGGCGCCATCTATATGTCGACTGGTGCGTTAGAATCTGCTATCTTTATTATTGTCCAGTGAGAATTTTATGACATTTCATCAATTGGAAGTGAAGTTCTTGCGCTTTAAGTGTCAGTATGTTTGTGTTATCGGTGCGAAAATGAGCTTCGAACAAAGAGCCAACATTAAATTTTGTTTTAGAATTCGTGAAACTTTTACCGAAACGTTTCAATTGATGAAACAAGTTTATGGCGATGATTGCCCATCTCGTAGCAGAGTGCACCGGTGGTTTCAACGTTTTCAAAGTGGTCGTGAGGACATAAATGACGATCAACTTGTGGACCAATCAAAATCCGTGATTACCGGAAATTCCATCGAAACCGTGCATGAGTTCATCAAAAATCGGCCGAAATCGTCATTGAAATTCGTGGAAATGGAATTGAACATCTCCAAAACATCGATTTATCTCATTTTAACCGAACATTTGGGCTTACGAAAGGTGTGTGCACGGTTTGTTCCGAACAAATTATTGACGACCAAAAATTACTCAGAATCCAACATTCGAAGGACATCATTAAAGAGGTTTATTTGACCAAAAATCACATTTTAACCATTAACCACTTTCACCTAATATGGCACCATGCGACTTCCTCCTTCTTCCTTTTCGGAAAAATGCATTTGCCCATGAAAGGAAAGCGTTATGCAGACGTAGAGGCCATTCAAAAGGCTTGCACCGGCGTACTGGCGGCCATATCGGACAGCGAGCTAAAACACTCGTTCGACATGCTTTTGGACCGAGCAAAAAGCCGTATTGAAGCAGAATTAAACTATTTTGAATAAAATAAATTGATTTTGCCGAAAAAACCATTTGTTCTGTTTTTTTTTTAAATCCTTTTTTACTTTGGAACGCACCTTGTAAATCGGTTTTTACCAGCAACATATTATTCTACTTATTAAGGAATCGATCAGGAACTGCGTTATAGCCTGAAATTTGTAACATCCACGTCTTTACTCGCAAAGTACGAGCAAGTTGTGCTATAAGTATAAAGGAATTAAGAGTCGGAACCGAGAAGAATATGAGCAGATCGTCCATCTAAACCAGCTGAACTTAAGAAAATCAAAAATCAAGATTTTAACAGTGACTTTCGGGTGAGCATATCAACTAGACGTGAATGAAGAAGACGTTTGGTAGAAGAGGATTATACAGACTATATCAGGCAGCAACTTCCAAGCGGAAATACAAGCTATACAGACGACCTGTGGTATTCTATCGATGGAAGGATACAGAAAGCTACCAATTACACTCATAGCCAGGTAGCTTTGCTAGCCTTGTCGTCGACAGAGATTAATTACAGCATATCAGAAAAATGTAGGAAGGCTTTAAGCTCACTGGCAGATCAACTACACTTATCCATAATTTGGGTTCCCGGCCACATAAACATTTGCGGCAACTAAAAGGCAGTTTAGTTGGCCAAATTAGCAGTCTCTTAAGACGAATCCGAGTTGAAGATAATAACGTGCCATTAAGAGCAAACGAAAGAGACTTTTATGCTCGGTTTGCACAAATAGCTCAGATCAGTTGGAAATCAATAACGAATTGCAAGATAACGAAGCAGATATGGCACAAGTACATAGCTTTAAGAATATTATTTACAGTCTTATAGCTACGGGACACTGGTTTTTGTAAAACGAAATGAGTCTGACCTATAATAATATTTGCGCACGGTTGCCACCTTATCTGTAAATGCTCAGCTCTAATCCCAACCAGACACAGAATACTAGGAACGTATCAGGTACCAAGTCGTGAATGGCTGTTCAGAAAAAGCATAAAAGATATAAGTAGTTTAATTGAGAGCACTAAATGATTTGAGTAGAAAATGAAACGAGATAGCAAGATTATATACAAGTAGGTCCAACAATAGTGCATCAAAATGTCACATCCAGCGTTAACTGAGTGGCAGCCCTTTTACATACATACCTACCTGCAGTTTTTGAGATATCGATCTGCAATTAATTTTTCTCACACTCTTTTCTACTGAGGAAGATGCTCATAGAAACTGTTCGCTCAAAATTAAATCTTTGTACAGAAAACTGTTTTATCTGATAAATTATCTTCAGAAATAAATCTCATTGTTACACTAAAAGCGACCACAATTCCTTTCCAACAAACATTATTTTGTTGTTTGAGTACTGAAAAGAATCAGTGTTGCCAGCTTCATAGAATCTGTTAGTTGCGGAGGCAATTCGACACCCAATTCATGCAATTTTGTCTTCATTTTCAATGATTTATCTTGACTGCAAAGTTGATGATTAGGATCGACTTCATTGAAACTCATTCAAAATCACTTAATGTCTTTTTTATGTTTTCTTGGCTAAAATTATCTTTTGAACGTCCATTAGATATGTGGATATGATTCTAATGGCCGCCTCTCATTATACCATGTGAATCTTACAGCCTAGCTGATACACTTTGTGAGCGAATTGGTGTCAATTCAATTGGTGGGTGATTGATGAAGAATAAACAGACAAAAAATTCTGCTTTTGAGTGCTTTGAAGAGTTCATTTTTATACACTCGACAGGGTATGTTAAGTTTTCCAAAAAGTTTGCAACACCCAAAAGAAAAACGTCGAAGACCCTATAAAATATACTGTGGGCCGTAACGTTCAGAATGTTGGAAAAGGCGTTATGTGATAATTTTTTTTTGATTGACACAAGTTATGCAAAGAGGATCGAGAACGCGTTGACGACGAACCACGTTCAGGTCGGCCATTATGATCAACACGCCAATAAAATAAAGGAAATGGTGTTTGAGAATTGACTATTAACAGTTAGAGCTCTTACAGGCTTCGTTGGAATATCGGAAGGATCAGTAAAAACCATTTGGAAAAATTTGAGGCTAAGGCTAAGAAAAGTGAAAGCACGATGGGTTTCAAAATACTCAATTTTTTGGAAAACCAGCTTCGCCTTATCGTCTGTGAAACAATGCTTTTCGACTACCAGGATGTCATGGAATGTATTATTACTAGCGATGAGTCTTGGATCTAAGCTTACGATCCGGGAACAGGCAATCAATCGTCCTAATATTGTGGCAAAGGTGAGCCCAAGCCGAAAAAACACGTTCAAGCAGGTCAAAAATCAAGTTTATGTGAACAGGTTTCTTCGATTATCGAGGTGTGGTCCCTTCTGAATACCTTCCGATCGGTCAAACGCGCAACAAGGAATACTCTTTGAGTTTTATGCGTCGTTTGCGCGAAGCTATTCTTAAAAAGAGGACGGAATTATGGACCGACAACTCTAGTTTTTTGAACTACGATAATACGATAATGCACCATCGCATACTACATTAACTTTTCGTGCGTTTTTCGGCAAATTTTCAAGCAACAACGTGCCGCAAGCACCTTATTCGCCCGATTAAGCTTCGTGTTATTTCTGGCTATTCAGCAAACTGAAACACACGGTTCGAGGAAATCGTTTTGTGTCAATTGCAGACATTAAACGTGAAGACTATTTTGGAAATTGACTTTAAGAACTCTTTCGGGGATTGGAGTAAACGTTGGCACAAGTGTATTGAGGTCAAGGATGATTAGTTTGAAGGGGATCACATAGATTTGGGAAAATAAATTAATAATTTTAAAATTGTGAACAAAGTCTTACTATTTTCTGCTCATATTAGTATTTGATCGTAAAGTTTGTATAGCAACTATATTCTATTGTGGTCCGATATTGACGGTGTTCCCACTCGAGCAACTTCTTGAGGAGAAAAGGACTTTTGCAAAATTTCGGATCGATATCTCAAACAGTGAGGGGCTAGTTCGTCTTTATAGTGTATACAGACGCATGGACTGGTATGACTAAATCATTTCAGTTTGTCATGAATATTTTATAGGGTCTCCGACGTTTCCTTGTGGGTATTACAAACTTCATGGCAAACATTATATGTTTGTTCAGGGTACAAAAATAGACCAGAGTATTGTAAAACCCGCCAATGAGAACTGTACGTAGCTATTCAACTCGGCAAACTGGAGTTTGTGGCGCAATGAAAGAAAGAATTAGCCGTTTTTGATGAGTTCATTAGACGGATCTGATAAATTTGATTTTATACTGGTATATGCATGAGGTGTGAACACGTCGAAACAAATAATAACTTCGTGTTTGAACACCATTCGCCCACATTTGATTGAAAAATAGAAGAAACACTCCCGTGCACACTTATAATTAAATTTTCAAACACTCATTAAAATATACAAATCAGCGAGGAATGCGTTAAAAATACACAAATTATCCCATGAACAAACATATTTTTATATTTAAATACATTTTAATGATTACCACATAAAAATAGCGGCAAATGCGGTGCGAATTTCGCTATATTGCAATTGTTGTTGCTGTTGGCATTGTTGGCTGTTAATTTGCATTTTGCATTTTATGTTCGTTCGTTGAGATTCTCAAATTAATTTATTGAATCAATTTCCTCGACGATAAAAAGATTTTGTAGGTAAAAATGTGCGGTTGACGGCGAGAGGAGAGGAGCCGCAGCGAAGAGCGAGCTGCACAGGTGTTGCTGACGAACGCAGCCGTACATGTGCGGATGAGAGTGTGTGTGTGTGTGTGTTGGCGGCTACGTGTGGTGAGTGATGTCGCCTTTATTAGTGGTCATTTGGTCAAACTGCAGGCAAGTTCAATGGACTTTCAAGGTTTGGCTGCCATCAAATTAATAAATGTGCACACTTTTCACTGACATCGCTGCCGCACGCCAATCCGTCACGCTCCACACCCCCCTTAATGCCGCTGTGCAATCTTTTGTATGCCATAAAGTTGCTTTTATGTCAGCGACTACATATTTGCGCTGTGTATTCACTATGCATTTGCGTCTTCTAATGTGTTGGCGGAATTACGAAATTTTAGTGTTCAAAATTTCCATCGGAGAAAATATGACAAATATAAAATTTCAAATATAATATAAGCTAATAAAAGATAAATGTACACATATTTTAAAAATATCGCTAATGTAGACCAATTCCGAAGCTTCTGAAAATGGAATGGAATTTTCAAGGGAAAAAAATAGAATTGAAGATTCCAACTGTAGTCTCCTTGGTCTTTTCACGAAGTGGAGGTCTTCCTCTTTCTCTGCTTTCCCCGGCGAGTACTTCGTCGAATACTCTCAGAGCTGGAGTGTTTTCATCCATTCAGACGACATAACCTAGCCAGCATAGCCTCCGTCTCTTAGTTCCCCAAACTATGTCAATGCCGTCGTATTTGTCATAGAGCTCATCGACTGCGCCGTTGCCAATTCGCAAAAGACCATAAATCTTTCGCAGAACCTTTCTCGAAACTCGTTAGATCATCATCAGATGTTGTCATCGTCCATGCTTCCGTTTCATATAGGAAGGCGGGAATAATGACTTATAGATGGTCTTTGTTCTACGAGAGAGAACTTTTCTTCTCAATTTCCTACTTGGTCTGAAGTGGCACCTGTTGGCAAGATCCATTTTGCATCGAATCATTTTCGATTTCGAAGCTGACATTGTTGTTGCTGTTAATACTGGTTCCAATATAGACAAATATATCAACGACTACGAAAACAAAAAAAAAAAAAAATATGGTGTGTGGACATAAAAGAGGTCAAGTTTGATTAAGTTGGTTTAGGTGGCTAATCCAGAGGACGCATTTGCTGTACTTTATGCAAACCCTTTTGAAGCTAGAAAAATAGTCAAAATAAGTCAATAAGCCATAACGAATTTGGGCATCTTTTTAATTTTTATTCCCACTAGTTCGGTGGGGTGTCTGAAAGTATGAGCTTTAAGTCTTAATCTCCCGAACGCGGAACAATCAAACATGAAGTGTTGAGATGTCTATCTATACAGCTCCTTCTGCAGACTTCCGGTAAGATTCTAAACCCCACAGCATGGGCGCCGTTAAGGCCAATGATTTGTTAGAATCCCACAACTAGGGAGAGGCTAGTCTTACTGAAAATAATGAGCTCATTAGATCTATTACGATCAATCTTGTGTCAAAAGGATCTCGCACAGCGCATGAACCGATGACAGCTCAGTGCTATTCAAGCTCCCGCGAAGCCCAGCTATCCAGTAGAAAAGCCCGATTGAAGGGGAGCACCGACCCGTTCACATTCTACTGAAAGCTGGGTTAGAATACCCCTCTCTGCCAGCTCATTAGCTTGAGAGTTGTCTGCGATTCCGCTGTTGTACCTAACATCCATATTAGTGTTTCCACAAAGTGACTCGCTACCATTGATAACGCGGTTGCGCATTTCTTAACTCATCCTAAACGCACAGATAAGTGAGCTCAGGTCTAGTATCCTCGCCCTACTATCAAAGTGGCTAGCCACTTCACTGAGGGAGGCTGCACTCGGAAGCAGTAAATCTATCGTTACATTAATTACAACAACCTCGGCTAGGAGAACACTGCAATAGTCAGGCTCGACGACTCCATGATCTAAAAGTTTCGGTTCAAAACGTGTGAAGTTCTCCGAATGTTCACACATGTTTTCATTAAGAAAGCTTGTTTCTCTGAGTATGATAGCAAGTTTCGCGGCCTTACACCTTTCGGTGATCTCTATGGACACTATATGCAAAATGACATTGAGTGCTCTGATTGGATTAAACTTTGGTGCACCGAACATGCTGATGACCGTTTAACGCTCTCGCGTTTCCTTATAAGTTTGGTGTTTTCTAGTGTTCTCCATCGCACAATGGTTCATTCTTTCGATGAGATACCCCATTTTTTGCCGCAGTACAAAGCAACCAATGTCTTCTTTGCTCTACCCTCCATATTAGGTTTCCATGAAAGCTTCATATCTCGGTCGAGCCCTAAATACTTCACAGCTTTCGCAAATTGCAGTCGAATGCTTCCCAATCGTGGCAGTGTGTCTCCAGAATCTTGTATCCCTTAGTAAATAAACAGTCTGAGGATGCTGAGATAAACTTGCCACAGCTCCTACAAGTTACTCCAGAGCTTTCCTTTGATTATGTATGCTACATAGTCTGCGTAGACAATCACCCGGCAGCCAAGATCCACAAGTTTTTTTCAGGAGATCTAACTTCTCCAACCACATGCGCTGCGGTGTTCCCTCACGATCACTCTGCCGCACAAATGACTGAAAAAAAGGTATGTGAGGTTTGTTTCAAACCAAAAATCGTGCAGAAGTGCTTGCGGCAGGTTTTTATTGAGAGCTTCCTCAATATCTGGAAAGGTCCTAACAACTAACTCTTTAAACCTGAGGTCCTCTTATTCTTCTTTATTGGCGTAGACACCGCTTATGCGGTTATAGGCGAGTTTACAACAGCTGCCTTTTTTGTTCTTTTCCTTTAGGGGTGTTTTTTTTTACTTGGCGGTTCCCAAACCCATCGCACAACCCTGCGGAGGGATGTTTCGCCTGTTTACTTTAGCTCGCCTTCAAGCGGATGTTCTCTGGCTACCTAGAGGATACTTGGTCTAAGAGCGGAAGTCGTGAGCTGCTTGAGCCATATGTAAAAGAATCATTTCTGGCCACTCTCAAGTGAATAACGCTTAGAGAACTTTGCTCACTTGGAACTTCTACACTACAGTTGAAGCCAAGCGCGTAAAAAGTCCTCAAGCCCCACACTAATCTACCTCGGGATGTTTAACAATATGATCGTAGTAGAATAGATTGATTAACGATGGTCACTTAGTAAGTGTTCAGTTCAAATAATGGAACAGAATAGAGATAGAGATGCATATCATATGTAGGTCGCTAGAATTATCGGACAATATTGAGAAGAATGGCGTTAAACGAGCAAAAAGTCGACAAAAATATACCGATGCCGCAGTTATAAGCCGATTTTAACAGTTTTCATACGACACACATTGTCTACCATTTTCGCAAAACACAACTCAATTAATTTGCTGATTTGCTCATACCACAAATGATTAAGAACACTGTGAATATTAATAATAATTATGCAGCTGTTGCGGCCGTGGCGGTAATGAAACTAAAATTAAAATCCGCAACCGAAAAAATAATCAATAAATACACATTAATAATTTCATTCACAAACCCCGAAGCGTTAGGCGATGATCGAACGGGTAGCGAGGTGAAAAGTGCTGCCGCGGCGCAGTAAATTGACTCATCAGCGGCGGCAGCGGACGCGCCATCAACAACGCAGCTCGCCGCAAAGGTGCTGACCAACAAGCAGCTGCTGTGGCATGCGTCCTGATGCAATTAATTGCTAATGCACACATACACACGCACGTACGAATGTAATTTACCTAGCGCGCACGCTGCCAATGGAGCGCGCGACGGCGCGGCGCTCAGCCACAACGCCTGCCGCTGATGCCGTCATTATTTGCCGAACGCTCGCGCTTGCACAGCCACACAGCCAATTTACAAGCTTTTCGCGCTTATTGCAATTTGTTCTGCTACTGACAGAGACAACCGCAACAACAACAAACAACCGAAATAGTATAAAAGCCGCCACAACAAATATTAATATATGAAAGTTCAAAGTTTTTCGCTGGCGAACATTTTGCACATATTCTTGCCATCAAAATATGAAAATTCACAAAAGCACATATTTGAAATGGCGCACGTTGCCATGTCGCCGTAGTCGTGCGGCTCGTTAATGCCACCCAATGCTTACCGCTCTACCCGGCAACCGACCGCCATCCACCATTTTGCGTTGGCAATTGTTGCACAGCTGCGCGGTGCGCTCGGCAAAGTGTTAGATAAATAATTGCAAATAATTTTTTGCTACTTCCAATCGCCCAGCGACGCCTGTGCGCAAGTTTGGTGCGAAAAATGTAACGAATTAGATATTGAAAAATTATCTAGCGCTCGTTCAATGATTAGCGTAATTTTTAATAAATAACGAAAGCTGCCTATCCTAGTCCTACGGTACAAATTTTATGTTTGGACGTAGTTCAGTTTCAAAGCTTGGAAGTTTTATCTTGTCTACTGGTTTCTATTCAGTTTTTTCTAATACTCAACATAGTATATTTTCTCAAGGTTAAAAGTAAGTCTTTTGTTCGCCTTAAACTATGTTAAAGGATGATTCATTTCGAGGTTCCTTACTTTTTTAAAGAAAAAACACAAAAACATCATATTTAATTGGGAAAGTTTATTATCATTCGAAAATACGTTCTTTGCCATTTATTTTTTGAAGAATATCTTTTTCAATCACTGCCCGCGGTTACGTCTCAAATGATCCATCCGTAGAGTCCTATTTTCGATGACTCGTTCGAGCATTTCGACTGCTAATTGGCGAATGACACGCGTGATATTTTGCTTCAAGGCCTGAATCGAAGCGGTATCGTTCGCATAGACTTTAGACTACATATCCCCACAGGAAAAAGTCTAACGGTGTGATATCACATGATCCTGGTGGTCAATCGACCAGCCCAAAACGTGAAATTGTCTGCTCACCGAAGTGTGCTCTCAACATATCCTTTGATTGATATGATGTGTGGGAAGCGGCGCCGTCTTGTTGAAAGCAAATGTTGCCGAGATCACGATCTTTAATTTCAGGCATTAAATAGTCGGTCAGGTTGCTTTTCGTCCGAAATTGACGCATTTTGCTTGTTTACGTACCCATTGAGCCAGAAATGGGTCTCAACGCTGAACAAAATTTGGCGCGTAAAGGACAAGTAGGTCTCTATAATGTGTGATAGCCGGTCAGTGAAATCTTATCTAACTTAACCTATATAATTATGTATATAATTTAAGCAGAAGTATACGTCATACAGAACGTCACTACTTTTTGCGAACTTTAAAAGCGATTAGATATCTAGTTTTAATAATTGATCTAATCCAATGAACTGTGACGTACCTGGAAGTGTAAGATGTGTTCTAAACTCGTCTTCTATAGGAGATGTTACAGCATAGGAGGTGTTTCAGCGTCTCTTTCACGCCTACTTCCCTGCACTTTCTACATGTATCGTCCTTATTTATGCCCTTCCGGCTCGCGTGTGATGCCAGCAGGTTGTGACCTGCCATTAGGCCAATAAGGCCAATAATAAAGGTTGTGCAGACCTTTCGAGATCGTCTGCGTGCCTGTTTTTTTCGGGGCTCTTGGACATGATCTTGGCGTTCCTGCATGTCTTTAAGTCATTCCATCTCAATCCCCCATTCAGCCCTTTCGGAAATTTCATCGTGTCTCGTTTTTATTGGATACTGTATTTCCTGTACTGATTCGGTAGCCAGACGGATGACTCTTTTTGCAATTTCAGCAGCTATATCGTTTCCCAGAAATCCTTTGGGGCCTAAAACTCCTGTATACTGGGCCGCTTTCCGACAGCCGCTACATCTATTGCTTCCCTGCTTCTAGATATCCTGCATACAGTAAATCATTATTATTGATTTTATTCAGTATAGTTGGAATAATTCACTTTATGTCAGTCCAGTAATTTGTTTCGAAACTGTTTACCATTTTAATGGCACTTTTATAGTACCCTCATGCATATTGGCAAAAAAAATGTGTCGGCCAATTTTCGCAACCTTCTCTTCAGGGGAGTTTTAATATAATAATGTAATCATTTGGTGACCGGTTCGGACTTTAAGGTGTATGCATAAGAACTTTCCAACTAAACTGCCAAAAAATTTGTGAGTCACTATCGATATATGTGACCTGGCGTTATTTTAGTGTAATACAATTTCTCTCCTATTGTCCATACCTGTCTCTTATGTGACGCTTTTTTCGTCATCAGTAACCATCCGCCTCAGAAATGGATCGATTTTGTTGGGATTTGCAGATGGTGATTCGATCCATTGAAGATTTTTAGTTAACTCGTTTGGTACCAACACAACGAGCTTCTTTATCATTTTAGTCTTACTTAAATAGTTCCAAATCAGTCTTACCTAAATATTGTAGTTCCAAATTATTTGTTTGCTTTAAGTCGACAGTCTTTAGCTGGATGTAAGAGTGGGTCTGAATAATTGATTGTCAAGTGATTGAACTCATATTTGAATAGTGGCTAAGAAACGATGAAGAACTTTGCTGGAATTCCCCTTCAAATAATCGAAAACTCTTCTAAGCTGGCATAATAGATACATATTTAGATTGATTATGAGCAATGGGGTCATGGCTTTATCAACAACAGATGTGTCAAATATTTGAATGCATTCTCGGACATTCTAGATTATTTAGTGTTATAACCTGACCAGAGTACATTAAGTTTGTAAGGAAGTTTGTAACACCCAGAAGGAAGCGTCGGATACCCTATAAAATACATATATAAACGATTAGCGCGATGAGCTGATTCAGATTAGCCATAACGTCTGTCTGCTCCTTAGTTTTTGAGATATCCATTTGAAATTTTGCACGCTTTCTTTTGTGCCTAAGGCACTGCTCATTTGTTGGAACCGCTGTTCTCGGACCACAATAGCATATAGTTGCCATACAAACTGAACAATCGGAATCAAGTACTTGTATGGAAAACTTTTTTATTTGACAATGTATCTTCACAAAATTTGGCATATGTTACTTTCTAAGATAATAATGTAATATACGAAGAAATTGTGCAGATCGGCTTACTATAGCATATAGCTGCCATACAATTTGAACGATTTGAATGAACTTCTTGTATGGAAAACTTTTTTATTTGACGAGGTATCTTCACAAAAGTTGGCATATGTTACTTTCTAAGATAATAATGTAATATACGAAGAAATTGTGCAGATCGGCTTACTATAGCATAAAGCTGCCATACAATTTGAACGATTTGAATGAACTTCTTGTATGGAAAACTTTTTTATTTGACGAGGTATCTTCACAAAAGTTGACACATATTACTTTCTAAGATAATAATGTTTTATACGAAGAAATTGTGCAGATCGGCTTACTATAGCATATAGCTGCCATACAAATTGAACGGTTTGAATGAACTTCTTGTGTGGAAAACTTTTTTATTTGACGAGGTATCTTCACAAAAGTTGACACATGTTACTTTCTAAGATAATAATGTAATATACGAAGAAATTGTGCAGATCGGCTTACTATAGCATATAGCTGCCATACAAATTGAACGGTTTGAAAGAACTTCTTGTGTGGAAAACTTTTTTATTTGACGAGGTATCTTCACAAAATTTGCCACAAACTACTGTCCAAAGCAATGGTATGACATCCCAGAGAATTATTCACATCCGACCACTATAGCATATAGCTGCCATACAAACATCTCTCACAAAACTTTGGTTCCAAATTAAGACCATAAACCAAAAAACACCAAGCTACATACTGCAGAAACAAACATCATTATCTCACACATGCTGAAATGGCTGACGTTTGCAATAACAACAAAATTTTCTACACTTTTCCCCCCCACCATCCTCAGCTTGTGATTGCACAGCCCAAATGCTTATAATTTTACAGAACCCACTGCCACAGGTGTACATATGTATATATGTACATGTATTTATATGCACATAGTTTTGTAATAATTTCGCGATGAGTCAAGTGTTACTCATTCGTGCCTGCACACGTTCGTATTTACACACACAAACATACATGTAAACATACATACAGATATATGTGCATACAATACAATATATCCCCTGCCATTTGCATATCAGCGAATTAATTTTATTTTTCGCGCCAAATAATTTCATTTATTATGATCGTGGCCAATTTTGAATGTTTAGCTTCCCCCCACAGCGCATTGCAATACACTGCACCGCCCCTCGCCATGCCTGGCGTTCACGCGCCAATAATTCAACCGTAATGACCCGCAACGACTGGGCGGCTAAGTTGCACTGAGCGAAATGCTTCGCCGTCGCCTATTCGCCTTGGCAACATGTCATTGTTGTTGCTGTTGTAGCAGCACGATTGCCACGACTGTTGCACGTAGGATAAATGGCAGCCAAACGCGCTAGCATGCGGCGGTTTTTGCTGTTGGCGTTGGCATTTGATTTTGAAATTTTCGTGGCTCTTCATGTTTGGCGTCTGTTTGTATGACTTTGTAAGTGTGTTTGTATGCCTATGTATGTGTGTAAGGATATGCAAATGAAAGTAGTTTTTATTAGGTTAACAAAAACACTGTGCAACACAGTTTGGCATTTGGCTGCCATGGCGCTCACTTCTACACACACACTCACACACGCAGTCGCACATTTCTTCTCATTATTGCACGCTTCGTTTTGTTTGTTTGTTTGTTGTTGTAGCAGCTGCAGCCGGTTGTTTAGAATTTTTGTGGATTTTCGTGTCAAGCGCATCCACCAAATGTGCAGTAAATAACTGTGCATTAATTTTACATTTCGCTCTGTTGGCTAACACAAACACAAGCGCGAACACATACACGCCAAAGGAAAAAAATCATTTTTTGACAAACTTATGGGATTTGTTGGAGTAAATTTGAAGCGTTTGTAAACCAAACAAAAAAGGTAACGGTTGCACCGAAGCTGGAAAACCGTTCCAAATAAAAAAGCTTCTATATATTAAGTACTTAGTTTTATTCGGTCGGTTGTGTCGCAGCTATATCTTACGGAAAATCGATCTCTGAAAATTTAGTCAGAAATGCTAGCACTGATTTGGATAATAGTCCCAGCCAAATTTTGTGAAGATATTTTGCCAAAAAAAAGTTTGGCATACAAGCACTTGACTCCGATCGTTCAGTTTGTATAACAGCTATATGTTCTAGTGGTACGATATCGGTGGTTCTGCTTCCCGTGGTACCGGAATTAAGTCTACGGTCAGACCTCGTAGCCGAAACTACTACCAGTTGAGCGTCCATACTGCTCTGGACTGCTGACCAGCGGTTCAACCCCAAACAGGCGCAAACGACCTTAACTGTTCGGCATTCCGACTAGTGGAGATCATGCCGCTAACATATAAATGTTCAGCGGTCCAGTTAAACCCCATACTACACAGAAAAAACTCAGACATAATCTGATGTCTGGGTTATCCTCAACAAACTCAACGCCCCGAATTTACCCATAATACACACGACTGTTAGGACTATTGTCACACATCAATATCGGAAATCCAGTCATTCCGCAGTAATGACACACTCAAGCCCCTTCATAACCTGAATGCAACAACACGCTGCATGCCATTCAGGTCATGAGGGGGTGCACCTAACAAAACCTCCATAGCTTCCATTGAGACGGCATACGACATAAAGGCAAGCATCAGACAAAGCGGTTTTCAAAGGAGTTTTGGCTCCCCAAGACTGTCGTGACTGTTTTTCACGATACAGCGGCTCCATAAGTGGCACAGGGGACCAGAACCCAATCACTCCACAAAATGCGTCGTACTTTGTCTACGGTTGCCTGCAGTCGCTCCTCTACAAGTGTGGAGTGAAACACATTCAGTTCACCCGGACAATCGGTGGACGAACTTTCGATCCTTTTCCACCAAGATTCCTAAACCCAAAGTATGTATTTACAATTTCTAAAAATTGTCTTCCCGCCCGTTCTAACTCACAACACAACACTTACAGAGTGGCCCGAGCTGCCCAAGCAAAGAGTCCATCATGAGATTCCAAATATATGGACCGCAGATGCAACCCTGCGGGCAGCCACGAACCATTCCGAACTCCACACTCCATTTCATGCCGTCTTGAGAGGTTTTTCTGACCGAAAAGTAACTCCGCCAAAGAGTAATTTCCGGACAGTCAAGCTTCTCCAGTCGGAACAGCACTCGATCGCAGCTTAGGTAGTAAAACGCCCCCTTGAAGTCAGCAAAGGTGGACGAACAGAGAGACTCAGCTAAATCGACTCAGTTCGGCATGTTGATCAGCCTCGGGTTTAGCCTTTCTGTCCAGGTAATAAAGTTGTCAGCTCTATAGATTGTCCTTAATAAGCATCGAAAAATGTCGGGACCGGATAATGTGCACGGTTAATGGAGATGTGCGCTTAAGAGAGCGTCCGTTTAATCGAGCCTGATTCCTGCTGGGAGTTGAAAATTTCTATTCTGAATTATACCCTCTTCACGGCGCAAAAAATGAAGGCATTAAAATTAAGAAGTTACCAATCTTAGGTGTGGCTTAAAAAAAAATTTCAATGTCGTTTTTAATAGCACTGCTAGGAGCTGCCCACTCGACGCCCTCTCTACATTTGGTATCCCTCCGAAACTTATGCGGTTACATAGAGTGACGTTGAGCACAACTATCAGCTCCGTTAAAATCGGGAAGAACTTTCCCGCTCTTTTGCTCTCCGTGTGATGTTGCAAAAAGTGAAACAAACCTAAACTCAATCGCAGTGGCATCATCTACTCGAAAAAGACAATGCTACTGGGGTACTCAGATGACATTGACGTCATACATAGGCTTTCACAACAGAGTCGGGCGCGCATGCTTTTCCAACCTAAAGAAAGAGTTTGGTATTGTGGTGAACGAGAGCAAGTCGAAGTATATTACTTGGAGGTTACACACAAATATTCCGCGCGTCTTGTGCACTATGTATGTCACTGTTCGCAGCTATAAATTTGAAAGCGTGAAGGATTTTGTCTAGCTCAGAACTAGCATAAATACCACCAATCTAAGCCTGGAAGCCTTGAGATCAGACGCAGCAAAATTCTTGGTAACAGGTGCAGGTGAGCAGCAGATCACTCTCTCTCTCTCTCTCTCTCTCTCTCTCTCTTCCCCCGAAGCAAATCCCTTCCTCTTCACGAAGCAGATCACTCTCTCTCTGCGCCCTATTATACGCTGCAGAAACATGGACCATTTCGAACCGAGATAAGAAAGCACTTCGAACATTAGAGAGATGTTCTACGTGAGGTATTTGAAGCCGTCCGCATGAATGATGAGTAACGAAGAACATAGAAACACGAACTTTATGAACTCTTCGGCGACATGCATATAATTAAGCGCATAAAAATCCAACAAATGCGCTGGTTAGCTCATTTCGAAGCCAACGCACAGTGAGAGGCTCTTTCGCTTTGAAGCAAATGGGTGGACAATGAAATCAAAATCGACTCAGCTCTTCACGCTGATCATTGATTTATACCTTTTTTGGTATATCAGACGTTTTGCCTCGCCGCAAACTTAAAAATGCGACTGATCTCAAAAGCAAATCAAGCCTGGTGTAACTCAGAGAATATTCTCATATAAATTTCATATACTAATTTAATTTTAGCTTCTTCTTGCACATAATTTTTGTAATCGCGTCTCTGCAGTCTATGTATGTACTATACTATGTATATACATATATGGTACATATATGCACTAGAATACTATACTATATACATATATGGTATATATAAGCACTAGAATCGCTGTGTAAGTACTCAGAAATGTCTTCTCCATTAACTGCATGTAACTCATACGCACTGGTGGCCACATTACATATGAAGCTGGAATTGCGGAATTGCGGAATTGCGCTGAATAATATAGTTTACGCATATAAATGGTTACGTTTGATATTCAGAATGCCTTGAGGAAATATTGCCGGCGTTAGTAAGCGCCCATGCATTCGAGCGGGCGACATATTTTCTTGATTGCAAAAAGTTGTTAGCTTTGAACGCACATGCATATGTTATTAATGCGCTATAAATATGCAAGAAATGCACTTTTCTTTATGCATATGTACTATACTTACACTTATGTGTAGTATGTAAATCTGTTATTGCCGCCGATTGGGTGCTGGAGACATTCTTTGCAGCTGCTGCAAGCGTAATGTCGCCAGCGCTCGTTAAGCGTTCGTTAGTGCAACCCTGCGGTTTGGTGGCAAATAAAGGTTTATGCATGCTTGGCTGTATGTATATAATGTATGTAATTTATTTTATGTATATGCTTTGGTGAATAACTGTTTGCCAAATGCCATATTTGCTGGTTATGGCTCCACATTTACTTTGCCGAAGTGGTTCGATTTCATATCCATTTTTACGATTGAATTTGCTCTAGTTTGTACTCGCTCTTTGAGTTGGTTGTGGCACGCAATTCATTGAAATCATCGACATTATAATAATACATGCATAAATATGTTCATTAAATTTAAAGTCAGCATTTTATTAATCTATTAAGTGAATGGGTTTTCTTACACCCTCTGGTTGCACACGAGCGCTTTCTTCCTTCCCTCAACGGCAGCTTGAGCGTCAGCTCAAAATGTTAACGAGACCAGTTTATTGACTACTAATCTAAAATAAAATCTAAAATATTTCATATACATATGTAGTTCGAGAGTTGAAGTGGAGAGTTTCGGCTTATTGGTTCGGTTTATGTGCTTTATAGGGGTTTAAATACCTCGATATAGCACTTAGCATAATATATACTAACTTACATACAACTATATACACATATACACGTATGTACCGTTATTTAATATTAATATAAGTACCATGCCTCCAAATAAATATCTTGTAAAGCGTCGTCTCTCCGCTCAGCTGCTTAGCAAATGTCACCGTAACAGCTGCTTCCAGTCGATGAAAATTGCTAAAGCCGCTACAACAATCACAACAACAGCAGCTGTAGATAAATGTTGACAAAAATACACATTTTCATGTACACATTTGTACGCGCATAAAGCTTCGGCCGCGCAAGCTGTTTTCGTACATACGTCATCAGCGGCAGCTTTGGAGTATTTCCAACGCATCAAATACTGTCAAAATGTCACTGACACATATTTTTTCTTCCACCCTACATCTCGTACTTTGTGACTCTTTTAATCTCGTGATTTGCGCGTACACGCTCACACTTAGACAGTTTTTGGTTTGAAAGTAAAGTAAATGTGTGTAATTATCTTTGCTCACTTTGACCTTGTGCCCAATTTTATATAGAATTTAAGAATTATTTATTTTTAATGAGTAGCCAAAAAAGTACAAAGAGTTTTCATGAACCGACTAACTTTTAACATATTTAAGTTTTAATATTTATTTTTATGATGAAATTATTAAAATTAATAATAAAAAAAAATAAAAATATAATAAATAAAATAAAAATAAAAATATAATAAATAAAAAAATAAAAATATAATAAATAAAATAATTAAAATAAAAATAAAAAAGATATTATGATCTTGAAGCGATATTTGATTAAAAAAAACCCGAAATAAATTACAAAAATATAAAACATAAGTTTATATATATATTTTATATGCTAGAAAAAAAGCTATTCATCAAGATGCAAAAAATATTTTCTATCTATAATTTTAAAATAAAGATTAAAAAAAAATATGTTTTTAAATTAATAAAAATTATAAAACCTTACTACAGTTACTTTACTAGTAAGATATTAAAAATTAATAAAGGTTATTAACTCAAAAAAAAAAAGAAAAACGTTAACTTCGGCTGCACTGAAGCTAATATACCCTTGACAGGTGCATTTATGTTGGTAACTATGTGTTCAGTTTATATGGAAGCTATATGCTATAGTAATCCGATCTGAACAATTTTTTCGGAGATTATATTATTACCTTAAGCAGTAATCCATGTCAAATTTCGTGAAGATTGATTGTCAAATGCAAAGTTTTCCATACAAGCCCTTGATTCCGATCGTTCGGTTTGTATGGCAGCTAAATGCTATAGTAAGCCGATCTGCACAATTTACATTGTTGCCCTAGAAAATAACCCGTGCCAACTTTTGTCAAATACTTGTCAAATGTGAAAGCTTTCCATACAAGAACTTGATTCCGATCGCTCAGTTTGTATGGCAGCTATATGCTATAGTGGTCCGATATCGGCCGTTCCGACAAATGAGCAGCTTTGTGAAGAGAAAATGACGTTTGTAAAATTTCAAAACGATATCTCAAAAACTTAGGGATTAGTTCGTATATATACCGACAGACGAGCGGACGTACAGGCAGACAGACAGACGGACGGACAAACAGACAGACGGACATGGCTAAATCGACTCAGCTCGACATACTGATCATTTATATATATACTTTATAGGGTCTGCGACGATTCCTTCTTGGTGTTATTCTAATTTCATTCTCGAAACTTTAGTATTGTAAGTCGTTCCTATATAGTCGATATGAGTCATAGTTTTGAAATACAGCCTTAAAAAGTTACGCACTTGAAGTCAGCTCTATAGTCACTGAGACCTTTAAATGCGTTTTTTTTTCGAACCTGCATTTTCAAAGTCGGGTGTGAAGATTTCTCGAGAAATATTATGTAATAAACCCTTACAAGTAGTTTTGTTCAACTAGATAAAGTAGACGAGAAAGATATATGACTGTCTCTCCGTCTGTCCGTCAGTATATTGATAAAACTTGGTACATTCCTTAAAAAAATTGACGAGGTCGCAGAGCACGATCACGCCCACAAGGCGCCACTAACCAAAAACCTATAAAGTGTGATTATTAAGCACTCAATTAAGATATGAAACTCCAAGTTGACAATGGTTATCGCCTACCCACAGTGTGAAAATGGATGAAATCGGAGAGTAACTCTGCTAACTCTCCATATAACGGTACTGTTAAAAACTACTTCGCGATAAATCAATAACTAAATTTGACAGATTCTTTAAATATTACCTCCGAGATGGTATGAAAGGGCTTTATGAGAGCCGGGGTAAGAATTGAACCATAAGCGTGGCACCGCCCACTTTTTGGTGAAATAACATATGCCGGGACCCGACCGACTGGTTTCAACTAAATTTAGTACGTGGAATTCTTCTCATATTCTTATGTCGCAGTGCTTAACTAGGTGTTTTCGGACTACAATCACGTCTACTTCCCATATAACACAATTTTAAAATCCACTTCATTCGTTCAGTTGCCAGTATACATATCAAGAAGCAACAATTATAACAGAATAAAATTTTGCACGATAATGCCTTTAGAGTATGCCATTTTATGACCAAAAACTGTTGAAATTTAACCCAAAATGTTCAAGCCCCTATGAAAGGAATATATTGAGCCCAGTATCTACATATAGCTGACATTTGCCCCAATATATCGGTCAAGCGGCAGATATACAATTGAAATTCAGAGAGAATACTTTTCTGACAATAGTAGCTCTGTGTATCAAAAATGGGCTGAATCGGGCCAAGACTTCCCATAAATAGGGGTTATTTATCGAATGCAAATATTTTCGAACTTTCGAACTTTGCTCCATATGAATGATTATTGTATGTGAAAGTGCCTTATTACACATAAAAAAGATAATAAAAGAAAATTGTTGAAAGTAACGGCACAGCTAATTAAAACACTTATTTTTTGCTTTTTAAAAATAATTTACGAAAACGCAAAAAACGATATCTCAAATGACATCCACACCGGTGCCCATAAAGCCCTCTCATACCATCTCGAGTGTAAAATTCTTATATCTCTGGTATATTTAGCTATTGATTTATTGCGCTTTCAGTAGTTTTGAGCAGTAAACATTTTGATCTACACAGAAATTGAGTTTTTGCAAGCCAAAAACGTTGGAAATTTTGGATGAAATTTAACAATTTTTTTAAAAAGACGCCATTTTGCCAATTTGTGATTTTTTTTTTTGAGATTGTGGGAAGAAGTGTAGGTCATTGTGCAGGATGATAACTTTTATGATAGATTTTTTTGTAGAATTCATCCATAGAGAAGGTCGGAGTCATTACAGTAGTAGCGAAGCATTTTTCAAGAAAATATTTTTCTCGAAAAATATTTAATTTTTGACGTCAGAAATTTTATTATACATTAATATAAAATATGTATAATTATACCCCTAAAATTGTGAAAAAATTGATAGTGTATGTATAACTGTTTTTTTAATTCTCAAAAAAATAATTTTGAAATGTTGAAAATGTATATGTAAATTACTTGCATTCTTTTGACATAAATACATTTGTGACATTTCGCTTTTTCCTTTAGTTCATCGCCATTTATCTCTTAAACGTCGTTCTAGTCGACTCACCTTCTTACTTGTTTATTTTTTGCACCGCTGATTGCCGTTATTAAGTTAACTTTTGGCATTCGCCAACAATTACTGTTTAAATACAATAAACAAAAACAAATTTGGGCCAAACGTTAGCAGCCTGCTGCTCCATATAAGCGGCGAAATGTGTGCGTATTGCTGTTTTCAATGCCGTTAGCAGGCAGGGAGCAAAAATAAAAGCGGAAGTCATATAAGCAAAACCGGCAACTAAGCAACTAAGGACAGACATATTTACAGCTACATAAATATACGCTCATACATATACATATGTACTAAGTTATATGCACATATGTTTACATATATACTTATATGCCTTTGTAGTTTTGTGCACGTTGCGCACCTTCGCTATCTGCTCCACCTCCATAGCGCAGATAATCAACACCGCCAGCACCTCCCTTCACCACCGGCGGCAGCGACGAGCAGATGATTATCGTCAATTGTAGACGCGCATAGTTCGGCATTGAAAGGAATTTAATGAGCTCATAGTTGAAAATATTTTTGCAAGTGCCTTTGCCTTGCCACGCATGCACGTGTAGCTGTGTGTGTGTTCCGTGTGGATTTTTCGGCCAACTAACTTTCTCATTGCTAAATTTGAAAACAAGTTCCCTTTGCTTCTGCATTATTTCCAATTTAGTTGAAAAAAAAGAAACAAAAACAACAACAAAAATGCTCATAATTCCTCGAGAAATTGCTGCCATCTAAGCATTTATAATTTTTATAGGT
Organism: Bactrocera tryoni; assembly: GCF_016617805.1. Lineage (NCBI taxonomy): Eukaryota > Metazoa > Arthropoda > Insecta > Diptera > Tephritidae > Bactrocera > Bactrocera tryoni. The sequence continues at coordinate 47,649,899 of NC_052503.1, forward strand.
TTCAAGTGCGGCCATGCATGAAATATGATTTATTTATTTGCGCACCGTTTTTATTACATTGTTGCTTGTGGCCGCGCCGTCGGCAGCTGTGACAAATGAATCAACTAACAATGTGCATTTGTCCACTGCGGAATGTTTTGAATTGACATTACAAATGACGGCTTGTTTCTTTGTTGTCTGCATTAAATGTCTACTGTACGAAGACAAGTCGAATTGGTATGCGCACTTTTACGACGCACTGTTCAATTCGCAGAAATAGTTTAGCCTTTACTTTTTGTTAAAGCACACTGAAAGCGGACCAAAATAGCAAAATACACCAGACATGGACAAAGTGTGTCTCTTTTTGCTCGATAATTAGCGCATAATACGTAGATTCTTCTTCTTTATTGGCGCAGACACCGCTTACGCGGTTAAAGAGGAGTTTACAACAGCGTTTCAGTCCTTCTTTCTTTCGACATTTGGCGCCAACTGGAGATTCCAAGTGTATCCAGGTCCTTCCTGGTCCTGGTCCACCTGGTTCTAACGGCTTGTACGTCTTCCTCTTCTTCTGCTTCCCCCCGCAGGTACTGCGTCGAATATTTTCATAGCTCGAGTGTTTTCATTCAATCGGACGCCTGACCTAGCCAGCGTAGCCGCTGTCTCTTAAATCATTGTATTAAGTCAATGTCGTCGTATATCTCGTACTGCTCATCATTCTACCGACTGCGGTATTCGCCGTGGCCAATGCGCAAATGACCATAAATCTTCCGCAGAACTTTACTCATGAAAACCCGTAACGTCGACTGATCAGATGTTATTATCGTCTATGCTTTTGCACAACATATAAGGAAGGGAATGATGAGGGAAATGTCGAGTTTGGTCTTTCTTCATCGCGGACTTTACTTTTCAATCGCCTACTCAGTCTAAAATAGCACCTGTTAACTGATATTGCTGCTCGTGTTGCTGCCGGTTCCAGATAGACGAAGTTATCTGCGACTTCAAGGTTTTCACTGTCAACAGTAACGTGCGAGCCAAGTCGCGAATGCGTTGACTGTTTATTTGATGACGGGAGATATTGTCCTCGTTCACAACCAAACCCATACGCCTCGCTTCCTTATCCAGTGTGGAAAAAGCTGCATTAATCGCGCGGTTGTTGAGACCAATGATATCATATTATTGGCGTACGTCAGCACCTGTATACTCTTATAGAATATTGTACTTGTAACCTCGTTTGGTATCGACCGGATAGGTCCTTTTCAAACCTGACGGAGTTTTTGGGCTGACTCAACGTCAGCTTACACAGCCGTAGCAGTTTTATTTAGTTCAGCCATAGCGGCATAAAGGCGGTTCCTTTTGTGCTGTCGAAAGCGGCTTTAAAACCGACAAAGTGGTGGTGTGTGTCGATCTTCTTTTCACGGGTCTTTTCCAAGATTTTGCGCATGATGAAAATCTGGCGATAGTATATTTTCCAGGTATAAAGCCACAATGATGAGGTCCAATTCCACTGTAATTGGAGCAAATTGTTGGGTCTCCCAATTCAATCGTTGGGCATGCTTTCATGCGACCATATCTTGCCAAGAAACAGATGCATGCACCTTTTCAGTTTTTTTGAATAGCTCGGCCGGTAAACAATGGAGCGCTTTGTTGTTCTTCAGGCGGGTAATTGCTACTCGAACCTCATCATATTCGAATAATGTAACATCTATTGCATCGTCATCGATTGGGGAATCGGGTTTGGCGTCTACAGATGCTACACTTTCATTGTCGTTCAGAGGATAGAGAAGTGCTCCCTCCATAACTTCAGTATGCTTAGGACAGCAGCCATTAGATCCCCACTTTGGGTTCTACAAGAGTATGCTCCGCCCAGATTTTCAAGCTCTTCGTACACACGCATCACATAATTGATCTGGTTACTAGTTTTTCGATCCGGAGACAGTATGTAGGTTAGTTTGATGCTTGCGCTGGAATCTAGTACCATATTTCGGGCGGACGCGAAGTCGATAAGCCTCAGCCCATTTGTGGATGCTTCATCATGGAGGCTGAATTTACAGACCGTTATGCCAAGGATGCCTTCTTTGCCCACCCTGGCGTTTACATCGTGACGGGAGCAGTTGCCATAAGCTCGTTGCTGTCATAAAAGTCATCTTTGTTCATATCGTCCTTCTCTTCCGTCGGGGCGTGGGCACAAATCAGTGTTTTGTTGAAGAATTTTGCTCTGATGCGGATTATGTCTAGACGCTCAGTGAATGCCAGGACGCGACGACTGAGTCTTGCTCCCACCACGAATCCCACACCGAATTTGCGCTCCTTTATATGGCCGTTGTAGTAAATGTCACATTGGTTGTGATAAATAGGCGGCAAATTTTTTACTGTTACGTTATTTTGTTATATAATTATTGACTACAGTTTTTTGTTTATTAGAAAGTTACAATGCAACCCTGTCAAAATATTTTTCGGCAGCAGTATTCGTGCTACTTGAAAACACTACTTTTAGGTTTAATGGTAAAAAAATTTAAATTAAATGGCAACTCTATTTTCGAACTAATAAATTTTTATCTGTTATTCTAATCTAAATATTATTTGTTTAA
>NC_052503.1:48278171-48371360 GCF_016617805.1 Bactrocera tryoni
GAAAAACTGGTACAACGAATTCAATCGTGGCCGACGCTCGCTCAAAAGACGAATTCCGTGAAGGTCGTCCAAAGCAGCCGTTGTGCCAGAAAACATCGACGCCGTACGTGAACTGATAATGCAAGACCGTCATGTAACATACCTTCAGATAGAGGCATGCCTATGCATTTCTCCCACCAGCATACATTCGATATTGCATGAACACGTGGCCGTAAAAAAGGTTTGTTCTCGTTGGATCCCGCACAATTTGACAATCGGTCAAAAAAAGACTCGTGGGGATTGGTGTAAAGAAATGCTGAAAAAATACGATCGCGGTGCTTCAAAAGACGTTTATAAGATCGTCACAGGTGACGAATCATGGATATATGCGTATGAGCCCGAAACAAAACAGCAATCGACAAAAAAAAATTAAAATAAAAATAAAAAAAAAACATTTTCGTTGATAAATATGCCTATTTACATTATTAGGCCAGAAATATATACAGCAACCTACGTAGTAATAGAAAAAATTATAGAAATATTGACAGGAAATTAATTTATCCGATTGCCAAATGTTGCAAGAATATAATAAAAAATATTTTAAAAATTAAATATTTTCGTCAAAACGAAGTAAGAAAACATGTTCGGTGCCAACCACTCGAGCCATCCAGGTGTCTGCTAAGCAACGCAAAGGAATGTGGCTGCCACAGCTGTTATTTGTGATTTTTTTTTCAAATTTATTTTATTACTAGTTGTTATTGCAAACTTCGGATTATGTGCTGTAGAAAATGGGCGCGGCATTCAAGCAACTCGCCGCGGCACATTAACACATTTGCGGCTCTTCCACCCATAACCGCCTAACTGGGTGTCTTAAAAATATTCAATTATTTTATTTATTTTTTCTGCAACATTGACAGCGTAGAAAATAAAGTGAATTTATGTGCCAAACATGTTAAATGATTTGTTTTATTTCTGCTAATTTGTTGTATAGCCTTTGCAGTTTGCTAAACTTACCGGCTCTACTAAGAGGCACGGCGTGGAATGGACGGCAAATAAAATTCAAGCCATGCTTGGTGTGGTCACAAATGTTTTGGTCAATAGTGTCACAAAATTAATCGGAAAATCACGAGGACAAATAAATTTAAGTGTGCTGACCGTCACACAGTTTTCAAATAGCAGCGCTCAAAAAATCTGCTTGTTTACTTATTTAACTTTGAGGTATTTCTTAGAGATTTAATTATAGTGTATATACATATGTATATACCTTTAAGATAGTGTATATACATATGTATATACCTTTAAGATAACCTCTCTTTAGTCGTGTGTACTAAATTTTAATGAAGTTTTTGAAGGATTGAGTGACTCACAGCAGTAGAAAAGTCAATTTGAGATAGAGATTGAATATGGTATATGTATTGAACTCTTAATTAGACGCAATCAGAGTAAGCCGGCCTGTGATTATGCTTAGAATCTTCATTGATTGTTCATTGCGTTACTCGCCATCTCGTGAAACTAAAGTAAGTACTTCCCCTAAAAGAGACAGTGATCTCGAAAAAAAACATAAGAAATTAAGAACTAAACGATATTAGAGAATAATGACTAGATCAGTCATTGGGATGAGGGAAACTGCAACTGTGTAAATGGCCACAAAACTAAAGCAATCCAGTGAGAACTCTATTACATATGGAAAACATGATCAATTTCGAGGTTCCCTACTTTTTCAAAGAAAAAACCCAAAAACTTCAAAGTTAATGGGGAATGTTTATTTTCGTTCGAACGAAATTTTTTTTTTTTTCGAAAAGTAACTGTTTGAAATATTGGCCGCGGCTATGTGTCAGGTGGTACGTCCATTAAGTCCAAATTCCGATGACTCGTTCGAGCATTTCGCCTGATAACTGGCGAATGACGCTCGTGATGTTTTTCTCAAAGGCCTGAATCGAAGCGGGATTCTCCGCATAGACTTTAGACTTTACATACCCCCCTACAAGAAAAAGTCTAACGGTGCATTATAACATGATCTCGGTTACGTTCTCATCGGCATCATTATTGAAGAAATACAAACCACCAACGGCCCACAAACCGCACCGTTGATTTTTCTGGATGAAATGGCAGCTCTTGAAATTTGGCTCGAACACGTCGGATCTTGAAACTTTTCGAGAGCCCTGCAATTGTCCTAAGGAACCCCATGTAATGTCATCCTTCTTTGAATATCTCACTCGTGATGGTTATTACTACCACTTCACCATAAGAAAAAATCTAAAAAACATTACTGGAACTTCGAGTAATATCGAATTCAGCTGTTACGGCACTTTACCTTTTACCTAAATTCCTAAGTAACCATGATTCAATAGGGTCAAAATGCTGTAGTGTCAGTATATTTGAAACGTGTAACTGTTGTAGTGTATAACCTTAGATTTTATTCTTTTCAGCGGCATTAATCTCCAGATCAAAGAATTAAAATAACTTTTTTCTCTCAAACCCTGAAAGATAACAAATATTTGCGGTAATAGTGGTAATGATGATCTACTAAGATTCAGTTTAGTATATTTCAGTATATGGGTTTACCTAGAGATATAAAGAACTGACTGTAATATAAAACCTCCCCCAGCAGGCAACATAGTCTTGTCAGTAATAGTGCTATAATACTCAGCTTCCTTCTAATGAAAACACATTTGAAGTTCAATCGGCAACTGTCACCAGTCATTGAGTTTGATGGGTGCTCCACTAGCAGTAGCAAAAGCTATAAGATCTGACCGGAGGCTTACTTCTGGTATCACGGGGAGCAGTTATCCCTTGGAGTTCGTTCCAATCTGCTCATTGGATTTGGCCATTTGAGTGATTCGTGGTGGCTTGTGTTTAAACCTAAAGGTAAGTAGAATTGAAAATTCAGTTCAGTGGGGTCGCACTGTGGCCGGATGCCGGACCCACAGCACGGCAGAGGTTTTAGGTCGGTCTCGAACCCAACCAAGGTGGAAAAAAGAGTCCCTCTCACCTAATCAATTGGAAACAATAATACTTGCAAAAGGCAAGCCGTATTTGTTTTGATCTATGTGCTTTTAAGCATCGTGGGGTAGGGTCGTGGCCGGTAGGCACTCAAGAAAAAACAAAACCACTGTTTTAATTTAAAGCCCTCCTAGACAGTTTTTCACTTGCGAGTGGTTTGATTTATTCCATGAGGGCAATATAAATAACTATTATTGGATTTATCAGTTTCTACTTGTTTAATTAGCTATAGCTATAAGCTCCTTGAATACGACAATTTTCAGTTCAGGTAGCCAGACCTTGTTGCATTATTCTTCTTTTTTAACATGTGTATGTGTCCCTGTCTTATTATTTTCAGAATATATGTATATATTCTGATAGAAGTTAACTTACCGCAATTTGGTTGCATATTCTTTTTCTATCGCCAGACGATCTTGTATGAAACTGCAATATTTTTCAAGGAATTCTATGCCTTTGTTCGTCTGTGACGATATATTTTCATACTGATCCTGTAATAGGGAGAAAAAAAGTAAAATTTAGTATTTATATTTTTTATTGCCAACAACTATTATTATATTTGATAAAGTTCTAAGTACGTAATACCGTGATTACATGTGGTAGTATGTCAGCATCTAACGACACTAAAGACAAAAGTGAAAAATAAAGTAATAATAATTGTTAGTTAATAAAATTTCAATAATTGAATTATTTATTTTTAATTTTGAAAATTATTTTAACTAAAAAAATTTAAAATAAAATTTTTTTCAACTAGAAATGCATTTAAATTTTATTACAATGTCCATATTGGCATTGTTTTACTTACATATTTACACACACGGCCAGCAACAAAACTATTTATTTTCCAAAATGAGTTCATTGCCAAGTTTGTTTATTCGCAAACAATTTTTGGCCATATGTGCTCGAAATAAATTCTGCTTTCGTCCATATTTCTCAATATCAATTAAGCACATTTTCAAGTGCCGACTTTTGTTATTTTTAGTAAAAAATTTTTTCCATTATGAAAGTGCGATTTGATAGAATATAGTATGTAAGTATGGCTACATTCATATACATATACATACATACAATACTTGAATAAAGACGAAAAAAACTTGAGAATTCCCACAGTTGATGAGTATGAAATAATTTTTAATTTTAAAAATATATATTTTGAAATTCAGTATGGACACTTAAAGTGAATAAAAATAAATTCAGTTCATGAAATGGAAGGCATTTTCTGTATAAGAACAAAAGTTACTATATAAAAGTTACAAAGTTACGTTTCTTGTCAAATTCGCGCAATCTCCATTTTTGTTGGACTTATATGAGGTTCGAAATACAGAAATATTCAGAATTCGTTTAAGGCTTCAATATGTACGCAATTACCCACTATCCCTCAGTAAAAGTAAATGGCTTTATGTATTTTTATATGATATCATTTTCGCAAAGAAAGTCTATATTGTGTGTAAGCAATCGCTCGCATTTTGCTATCGCATTTGATATCGTTGATATCGTATAATCAGTGAATTGGCAATATTTTTAGCAAATTACTTATTCTGTTTTTACATAGATAAGTACGGCTAAGTGCACAATAATAGAAGTGTCTCCAACAGGTCAGCAAAAATCTTTGTTGTACAAAGAATTTCTGTTTTCTAAATTGACAGTTTGGTGTGGTTTCAGATCTGGTGGAATCATCGGTCGGTATGTTGATCCTGACAATATCTGGTTTCAACAAGACGAGGCTCCATGCTACACAGCACGTGCAAAAACGGAATTATTGCGAGAAAAGTTTGGAAATACGATAATTTCAAGAAATTGTGGCATTTAATGGCCTCCAAGAAGTTCTGATTTAACACCATTATAGCATTGACAGACGGCAGCGTTAAACCAGATTAATTGCATTTTTCGGGATTAATTCAGGAGTTACCACAGCTAACTCCGTTGCTGAATCCAAAAATAACTCTCAAAATTTTAGGGAGTTTGTGAGATTTTCGTTGGCAACATTGTTAAAATGGCCAATTTTCATCTATTGTGAATGAAATACAAGCAACCCTGACAGCTGTTTATCAAATTCTCAATATAATATCAATAAAACTTCTATGTTATGATGCAGTTTTAAAAATAATGTGTTGATATGCTTTTGTAATAAAAAATGGTTTGGTAAAAATTGGTAAAAAATAGTATAAAAAGGACAATGAGCTGTTTATGAGAGTTTCAAACTCGCATAGCTGCCGTCTGTCACCTACAAATTTGGATCTGATTAAGTGCGCAGTTAATCCGGATTAACGCTGCCGTCTGTCAAGGCTATTAGACTGCTTCTTGTGGGGTCATTTGAAGTCATTGGTCTATGACAATAAACCAGAGTTCAAGCTTTAGAAGTCAGTACCGAATGTGCTATATAACATACAATTATTTAGTGGAAAAAGTACTCGAAAATTGGGTAAATCGAATTTGTTCCAGCAAAAGAAGTCGTGGAGGCCATTTGAATGATATTATTAAACAGAACTAAATTGTAACGATTGTACTTTTTTTTTTGGTTTGAAAGAAATCACATTACTCCCATTGGAAAATGTTGTATAAAATTTAAAGTCAGTCAGAATTTCGAAAATCTTTGTATTGGGCTAAGGGAAGTATTCAGAAACCAATTTTAGACATACATACATACATACTTATTAAGAAAGAATTCTCTCCGAACAGCAATGGTATAACTCCCACGTTGAAATATATTTTAAGTGAAAAGTCAGCTAGGCACTGCATCTTCTGTATTTGGATTGAACAGTTAAGGTCCAATTTAGAGAATTTTTCGACTTGAGATGGCAAATTTTAAAGACACTATTAGCACAAAGTTTCAACAAGAATCAGATTGAACTAGAATTGCCATCTCGATTTTTTATATATTAATCTTTATCTATCTCGATTAGTTTTAGGTGCTACAAGCAACTGTTGAGTGAGCAAAACTATTATTACATTACTTGGTAGCAACAATTTTCAAGAAATACATATATTTATACTTTTTGTTAGCATTACTTTTATGTTATATCGATGACATATCGAGTAAAAAAGTTAAAACAATAATAAAAAGTAGAAATACTTCATAAAATCGCTCAGTGAAATGTAAATATTAGTTTAATGATGACATACTATATATGTACATATAAAGTATATAAAATCCTAGATAATCTTTACCTAGCAAACAAATACAGTTATAGATGTAGTTAGTTGAGCTACTTTTATGTTTACAATACGGTTATCAAGAAGTGGTTTCAATATTTGTCAACAAAACGCTTATCTATAAGTTTAAATTTATTGCGATACCCATTTATTTATGTATATGTGTATTGATAACAGTGAATACTGATAATAATTATCGAATGCATGTGAAGATATTCAATTAACTGGAACAAGTTGAAAGTAAAGTTTAAAATAATACTATATGAGGAAAAAATAGTAAAACTTTATTCTTAATTTTGAAATTATTATTTTATTTTTCAAAAGCTATGTCGTCCCCCATCAAAGTAATCTACTTTGGCACCAATATACTTATGACATCGTTAGTTTCAATTCTCGAAAAAGTTGTTAAAGTCAATTTCCGGAATAGAATTCAATGCGCATAGCGATTCACGTTTAAAGTCTTCAATTGACTCAAACCCGTTTCCCTGGAGCGATTGTTTGAGTTTGCTGAATAGCCAGAAGTCACATGGAGCTAAATCTGGCGAATACGGTGCGACACGATATTGGTTGAAATTTTGGCGAAAACCTCACAAAGAATCAGTGCAGTATGCGAGGGTGCATTTTCGTGGTTGCAAAAATAAAGAGTTGACGATCCATAAATCCGGTCTCTGTTTACGAAAATCGGATGGAATTCGGTGTGCACCATACTTCGATAATCGAAGAAAACTGTCAACATAATCTTGATTTTTGACCTGTTTTGACGTAGTTTTTTCGGCTTCGACTCACCTTTGCCACGATATTCGGCCAATTGATTGATAAGCATAGATCTAAGAGTCATCGCCAGTAATAATGTATTTTATGACATCCTGGTAGGCGGAAAGCATTGTGGTTAACGCGACTCTGTTTTTCGTAAAAAATTAGTGATTTTGGAACCAATCGTATTTTCATTTATTTATACTCAAATGATCTTTCAACATGGTTATAAATGATCCTTATAATCTTCCAACGATGCCAGTAAGATCTCTGACTGTTATTTGCCGATTCTCCAGCACCAACTCCTTTATTTTATTGACGCGTTGATCATCAGTTGATGTTAATGGCCGTCCTAGACGTGGTTCGTTATCAACGCGTTCTCGACTCTCTTTGAATAATTTGTACCAATCAAAAACACTTGCTCGCGACAAACAATTATCACTGAAGACCTTTTCCCACATTCTGAACATTTCGGCACCAGAAATTTGATCCACACACACAATTTAATGGAAGTTATTTGTTGAATAATTTCACTGATCGTAAAAATCCGAAAAAGCCGAATGGCAAGTGTATACCAAACACTAATGATTATTTTGTTGTGAAATTTAGCACAGATATCACTGACAGCTTCCTAGAAAAAAATATATTTTGACGAACAAATTTTCGCGCGAAGTTTAAATTAAAAAGTCTTACTATCTTTTGCCCACAGTTGTGTATTTATTTATTAAAAAAAATAATATTTAATTACTCATAGGTTTAAAGTCTTCATACAAATCAAAAAGAAAGAACAAATATTTTGGAGAATAAATAACACATACATATGTACATACGTATAGATATATACATATATATGTATATATATATAGTTGAAATTGCCTAACTCGAATCACAATAATCCACAAAAAAACTTCGAGATAGAGAGTCTTCGAGTTACGGAAGGAAATTTGTATGAAATTTGACTTCTGTTCTTCCAATTCAAGAGTTCGAATTATAAAGAACTTCGATTTATAGAAGTTCGGGTTGTAGAAGTTCGCCTGTATATATACACCTTGTCAAGAGAATATGGGGAATTCTTCATTTCCCCCTCTCATCTCCCGCTTATATGGAAGATAGATAAATTTTTTTTGCTAGGTTGGCAGCACTGTCCTTAATTATGACGACTAATATAAACAGCTGCTGCAAACACACTTGTTGACAGATCACGCTATCATTGGCATCCTTACTAAGTACAGTTGTACCAACCTAATTAAAAAAACATAGTAAAAAAAATTACTTGTCTTCCATATAAGCGGGAGATTTAATAACGAATTCCCGATACTTGATGGGCAGGGTGTACATACATATGTTGTGTATATTAAGGTGGGTAAACGTTTTATGGATTTTTGAAAAAATCTGCGTTGGACCTTTCTGTTACAATTAAGAGCTCATACTTGAGAAGCCATTCTTAGAGGTTTCTGTCAACCACTTTTTAAGACTACCTAGCTAAAAAGACATTCCTTTTTTTTAACCCACCCTAATGTTTGTATGATCATAGAATAATAAATTCGAACAAAGGAATTCCTTAGCTTGATTTTTATCGGAACAAAGCGAAATACAATTACAAATAATAATAATGAAAAAAAAAGATATTAATTAAAATTACTTCACGTTTCATGATTGTCTGCAATTGCTACCGTTCACTCATCGGCCATTGTGAGTATGTATTGATTAGCATATTTACAAATTTACAAACATACATATATGCATGCAGACCTTACTCATAAGCGACTGTGTCGATATTCACTTCTAATGAATTAATTAATATGCATAACAAATTGTGATTTCGCTTACATGATAAAATTATAAGCATTTATTACAGCAATACATACACAATAAAGACAAACTAAACGCAAGTAAAACACTGTGTCCGTATTGTAGTGAGACATATTGAATAACATCTAATGTTCGATGTTCAAGTGATAAAAACATTGCAAATGTATGTATGTATGTTAATTCAGACCAAACTACGTAATATTAAACAGACCAAGAATGTAATGTGTGAAAGAAAAAAATTGAATAATTCAATATAATAGTAATTATGATATACTTATTAGGTATTTATTGTAAGGCAGAGCAAAGCAGTGTTTTTATATTAGAATTGCCACCTTTTTAAGATTATATTGACAATATAAAAACAATTTTTTTTAAATAATCACAACCCTTCAAACCTAAAAACCCAAAATTCAATTCAAATATTTCTCATTTTCTCTCCTAGTATGTGTCAGCACAATATAAATATTCCATTAACGTAGTATATATGTATACAAGTATAAAAGCACACCATAAATTTACTGCACATGCAACTCTGATAGTTATGCGCTTAATTAGCTTTCATTGCTCGTTCGGTTTCATACCATTTGTGCTTGTGGGCACCTCGGCGTACCTCAATCATAATAAAAGTAAAATATTTCTGCATAAAAACGTTGTAAATCGCGTTGGCATTCATAATTAAAGTGGACAGTTCTGATTTGCTGGCGCAGCGACGTGAAATACATTTTATTATTATAATAAATAGTTTTAATTACAGAGCGGACATGCCATTAAGAAAACGAAAGTACTCGGAAAGCTGTAACAGGGAGAGGAAGTGAGATAACAGTGGATGCTTAGAAGTTCGGCTTTCAAGTCTCCATTTTTTGTTGTTGGAGAAACGGTGCAGGGAATGTGGAAAAGTTAGTGAGAGAGTGAGAATGCAAGCCGACGTTGACGACTATTTACGCTTGGTGAATTGCGAGACATTTAATCAAGTTCTGTAACTGTTAGATGGTTACCTTTTGCTTATTACATTACCTCTGGTAATATTATATTTAATGTCAGGACTGTCTGAGCAAGAGTTTTGTTAAAAACAGAAGGAGCTCCATACAAATCTAAATAAGTCAGACTTTATCCTCCCATGGTTGGAATTCAAGAGTTATGGTAGTTTCAGGTGAGAATACCCTCTAGACGCGAATGGATAAGAGGTTTAGTAGGGGCGAATGATAAAACCTCTATCTATACCAACGTGTCCAAATTGGACCGCGGAGTGAGACGGCGGTATACTCAATGATCCCGAATTGTCTGTTTTGTTGTTGTTGTTCTAGCAACAGTAAACATTCCAGAAATAATTTCGAGGAATGGTGTTGAGTTGACAGCACTTGGTCGGATGAAAACTTGGTTTCGTTCTGGTTACTTAGGCCCGACGGTTGTGGTCGGTCGGTCTCTGTCTCAATATCCGGCTACCAAATTCAGCCAGCGTCTTCTAAGCGAAAAGTAATAGGCATAGAGAAGACCTGTAAAGTTCTACAGAATAACTGATGGATGATACAGAAAGCGACCATTTACACGGATAGCCAGGCGGCTTTGCTCGCCTTATCAACCCCACATTTTATTTCTTGCGTGGTCAACAATTGCAAAAAGACTTTAAGCTCCCTGGCAGGTCAATTCCACTTGTCCCATTACACAGGAATATTTTCGGAGAGACTAATGAATTATTAAAGGAAAGCTTTATACTCATTTAGAACAAAAAGCTCATTGTAGATGAAACAAGCAGCAAGATAACGAAGAAATGTTTGAAATATGACAGGAACAGAACCAAGGATATACTATCTAAGACCATAAATAGCTTAAAAATTGGAGTGCCTTATAAGAATATTTGCTGTAGTTGCAAGCTCAAACGGAGTAAGGTAACGGTTTCACGCTTCTCTGCGAGTTAAAATTTAGAGAGCGACGAATCGAACAAACACCTGTTTAAATTAAATAGACAAGGTGAATAATAGGAAGATTAGAGAAGATAATATTAAGGGTCGCTTAAGCCGAGGGAGCCTGCTTTAGAGGCTTCAAAAAAATCGATTTTTTGAGGATTTTTTTTGGGAGGGAAAGAATTAATTGATTAAAGCGAAATTTCTAGGGTTATATACACATATATTTAAACACCATCCGAAAATTTTTTGAATACGAAATCTTTGATATTCTGCCTTTGGGAAAGCAATTGCCTGATGCATCTCACATGTGCATTTGTCGGACGGCGGTCAGGATGCAGTTCGCAATTTCTATCGGAACCACAAAATTCAGAGATTCATATTTATTAATAACTTATCTTCTAGTCAAACTAAGAAAATTCCAAAAAAAAATGTAAAATTTTACAATTTTTTAAAAATTGAAAAAAGTGGTTCTATCCCGCCCGCCAATTAAGAAAAATCGTAAAAATAAAAAACCGAGAAATCGCGCGTCAAAGTTTCCGCTTTCTGCTCAAGCGCTCATATATCTGCTACATAGACGCTCGGTCACTATTTACCTTCTAACTTCGACAATATTTCGAATTCTCATCTATAACTTAGGGGACATATTCTTAGATAATTTTTAAAGAGGAGTAAGCAAGAAAAAACATCGATTTTTTAAAGCTTCTAACGCAGACTCCCCCCTTAAGTTAGATATCCACTTTCTTCGACTGAAATAATCGGAATAATATTGTATTTGGTCTTTCAAATGAACCACAGGGTGGGATTCTCTCCTTTACTCTGGATCTTAGTGGTAAATGATCTATTGTAAGAACACGAAAGTACATATAATTTTGCTCTCATGATTAAAGGAAAATGCAAGAAGTTTACGGAAGGCATTATTTCCCTTATATTGTAAAAAAAACTAAAAAAGTGGTGGGGCCTCTCAAAAAAATTGATACAAAACACCCATGGACCAACACCTATTAAAAACAATCCTCTTTAAACCACAAACAGTTCCAAAATTAAGCTCAGAAAGGTTGCCTTGTATATGTTAGAGGAAAAGAGGTAACGGGTGATCCAAGAAGAGGTACTTTTTTCAATAGATATTTGATGCCCGAAATTGAAACCCGGGATCTCGGGGACATTTGGTTTCAACAAGGGGGCGCCACTTCTCACAGCGTCAATCAATGGATTTATTGAGAGAACACTACGGTGTGCAGATAGTTTCACGTTTTGGGCCCGCCGACTGACCACCAAGATCGTATGATATCACACCGTTAGACTTTTTCCTGTGAGTATACATATGTAAAGTCTAAAGTCCATGCGGACAATCCCACTTCCATTCAGGTTTTGGAGCAAAACATTCGCCAGTTACCAGTCGAAATGCTCGAACGAGTCATTGAAAATTGGACTCAACGGATGGTCCATCTGAGACGTAACCGCTGCCAACATTTGAAAAAATAAATTCGAAAAATAAATGTGAAAAAGAAGCAGAGCTACCGACAAATGGACGCAAGAAGGAATTACGAGACAGACTTCTGACACACTACGGTCTTCTTAACGATAACGGTGAAAGCGAGAATGAGTTCGAATCAGTGGAGCCGCTTTGTGAAATAATTACAATGAAAGTTGTGTGTTCGATTTGCCACTCTCTTAAGTCTGGTGATCAAAAACCTCTTAAACAACTAGGCTTCACTACAATAAAAGGCGTAATAAACGCAAGTAGCAATGCCTCGTCAAATTTTATTTTTTTGTTTTGCTGGTTGCCAAGAAGCTTCACGCTACTTAGAAGAGTTACGCGTACTTTGGCAGCAATGAAAGTGCAGTGCAGCGATCGGTTTGCCACAACAAATGAAACGAACGATGTTTTACGACATACGAGAATGTTGCATCACACTGGGCTGCAGGGAGCGGGGCAAGCAAATTATACGCTAAATTTAAAGACAATCGAATTTGCGACCACAACAAAAGCAACAACAGATTAGCAAAAAATAAACGACACCAAACGAATTGAAGACCTCATTAACGTTGCGCTGCGCTCGTAAGCACGTGTGTATGTGTGCAGATAGCGGCGAAATTACACAATCGATGGATGAGGCAATCGTTCGCCGAGTGACAGAGATAATACCAAAACCATAACAACAACAACAAGCAGCAAGCAAGAAAATTTGGTAATAAAATAGCGAGCACAGGAATGCGCACATAGTCGTCTGCAGATGGGTACGAGCAGCGTACGAAACGTGCCGACTGCATGCAAATTACACATTTTCGCGCGCGACCAATACCGTTAAGTGCCGCAATCGATAGATTGCACAGCGGCGGCATTTAATGACAGTTTTATTTTCGTCTTTCGCGTTATTTAAAGATTTCAAATTGCTCACTGCTTGTTGTTGTGGTTTTTGTTGTAGCCGCTTTCAAGTTTATTTCGGGCCGTTAAGTGCAAGCGGTGGGCGTTTTGTATGCGTTTAAGTGGCCGGCGCTGAGTGGCGCGGCATAACAATTGGACGACGACCATGCGGCCGTGAGTGTATGCGTGTGTGTGTGTGTGTGTGTGTGTGTGTGTGTCAAAATTGACAGTTAGGCAAAACAAGCAAAGAGAAATGTTGAATAATGTCAAAAAGAAACCGCATAAAAGTGCTTTACAAAAATACAACACTGAAGCGTTGGCGCGCATACTTGCGGCTAGTGCGTAGCAGGGGGGCTGCGGGGCGCTTGTGGACGCATTTAAGTACGTGTGCGTGTATGTGGCTGTCAACAAGCTGAAGGCTAAGCGTACGCGCGCCGCAAAGAAACCGAAAGTGGAGCATGTGAGCTCGCCTGCAGTTGCGTTTGTCAATGGAAAGCGCAGGTGGAGTAGAAGACCACAAAAACAAAAACACAAAAAACCATAATTTTTTCACTCGCAACAACAACAACAATGTGTGGTGTGGAAAAGAAATGCAAGAAAGTGTTTTGAATTTGGCACAGCAGCGAAGTTTGGCGCCGGCTTATGGGGCCCCACCGCACTCCGCGCGTCCTCACCCATACCAACACAACGAAGCGCATACAACAAAGCGGTTTTGGCGCTTACGAGCAAGTGTTTGTGTTATGTCATGCTGTGTGCGCTTTTGTTGTGGGTGTTTGGAGACATTATTCGAGAGATGAAAAGGGCACACAAAAGCGTTGTCCGCTTTGTACCGTTAACAATGGCAAGGCAAATGAAGAAATGGTGTCACCAAACCAAAACGCATTTTTTGCAAGCAATTTAAGTTTGGTTTTGGTTAAATTAATTTTTTTTTAACATTTTGCTAATTTCTGCTTTAATGTTTTATTTCTCTTTACTTCATCTTTTGTTTAACTTTTTCCAAATTTAAAGAACAAAGGTGAAATTCCACCTTCTTGCATGATCTAAGCTCCGAAATAAAACCGCTGAACTTACAAATTTAGATCGATAGCTAGAATAATTTTTAAAACTCGATAAATTCCCATATAATATCAAGTAGTTGCTTGGAAATCAAATTCTCTTAAGTGGAGATAATCACTTGTATTATTTTTTCGTTTTTTTTTTGCTTTGAAATTTTTTATTCCTGTGAAAGTACATTCGATGCCAATATGTATGGAACTCGATTTCTACTGCATGGCCACTACCGGCACGCTCGCAGAACCCATTTTCGACGGTTTTCAAACATAAATTGGTCGATTTTCAGGATGCAATGGTGACTCATGGAGTACGTGTAGATTGCTGCCTGACCAATAACGGATATTTTGCTTATTGACGAAGCCCTTCAGCCAGAAATTAGCCTCATCGCTGAAGATGATTTTTCGAAGAAAATCCGGATCATTAGTCATCATCATGGTTGCTCAGCCTCAGGCCAAGATCTTTTCGCAAAATTCACCACAACGATGACACAGAGATGCCCAACGCTTGAGAACGACGTGTGAGAGGCTGATTTGGGTTCTTCTCAATTCATGCGCTAGCGGCAGCAATATTCTCGATACTACGGGCGCTTCTTTGTCTCGCTGGCACGGGAACATTTTGTACTGTGCTTGGGATAAAATTTTTTTCAAATCTCAAATGTTGATCTGACAGGACGATTATGACGACCATAAACTGGACTCTACTTTATAAACTGGACGTAGTGCTCTTAAGTGCTCTAGTTGAGGCCACTGACTCCGAATTTCAGTAGTAAATTTTAATAATTTCTACTCGTAGTTAGATCATATATCTTCCCATATGAAATCGGTCTACTTTTGTAGCGTCCTATTGAAAACTCCGACATTTGGTTGTCAAATCTTTATTTTTTATTATATCCATACACTGACGTTGGGTGGGGTTATTAGATATTGACCTTGTCTCATAAGCATTTTAGCCTATACCTCCTAATCACTAGCCAAAATTATGCTCTACTTGATTACCACAACTTGTTTAATAATTGTCCTTAAATTTTCGATTGAATTCAGGTCCCGTGCCTGCGTTAGTCAGGACATTACGTCGATCCTTTCTGATGCAAACCACGCCTTAGCTAGTTTGATGGTATGTTTTATATGTATGGTTATAGACATTTCCCAGCTGGTAAGTGATAACACAACATCCTTCAACAGGTTTACATACCCTGTTCGATTCATGATGCTATATATCAAATATGTAGGACCAATACCACAGTACAAAAAGCAAGCCCATACCATGATACTCAGACACCATGTTTAAAAATATTTGGTAGTTTACCTGGTATGATATTATGAATTTGGTAGTGGACGGACATCATTAATGGACCCTGTTTCTCCAAAAAGGAGCAATTTAGCTTTCACAGGTTCACCACATTCCGCCTTTTCGCAAATGGCTGATTGAAGTGTGCTTTTACGAACTTTATTAGCCACATGTTTCTTTATCAAAAGAATTACTTACTTTGTTGCAAATAGCATTCTACGATTTGTAAGAGTAGTAAGCGTCAATACAATTTTTTTATCACTTTGGAGGATGGTTAGAACTTGATTTTTAAAAATCATATATTCTGTCTGTCCTATAATATTGATTATTTTACATTTTCCGCCTTGATTCTCTGCTGTATTATTATATTTTACAGCATTGTATATCATTGTGAAGCTGTATACCACTATAGATTCGATTCCCTGTAGGTTTTGTCTTGTTTCCTTAGCTTTGTTATGAACTTCTTTCTCTACCTAGTAAAAACGAAAGAGCCCTGGGATTTCAAACAAATTTCAACAGAAAATAAGTAAGTCAATTAAATATCTTTATTTATCACAACTATCTAATCATGATTTCATTCATAGATCCCTAACGACAAGCGCTACTATTTCAAAGAACAGCTTGGTTTTTCAGAAACTATAAGAATGTATCATTCAAAAGGCAGTGGAAGCAAATATTAGGTTGTCAAAAAAGTCTTGCGGTATTTTCGCTAGTTGGCGCTGAAAGCGCGTAGTTCTAGATTTATTCGTCGCATCGGGTCATGCTATACCTTTTTGGAAAGCTCATTTCACGCGCTAACACGTGTTTGATTGATTGTCGTTTCTTTTAAGTCGTTCGTGAGTTATAGCGTCGCAAACATGGAGCAAAATAAAGAGAAAATACGGCATATTTTACAGTATTACTGCTACAAAGGCAAAAATACATCTCAAGCCGCCAATAAAATTTGTGCAGTTTATGGACCCGATACAGTTTCCATTTCCACCGCACAACTATGGTTTCAACGTTTTTGTTCTGGTGTAGAGGTGGTCGAAGATGCGCCACGCTCCGAAAGGCCTGTCGTCGAAAATTGCGATAAAATCGCTGAATTGGTCGAAAGAGACCGGCATAGTAGTCATCAAACCGTTATAAACCATTTGAAGAAGACTAAGACTGTATGGGTGCCACACATTGATTCGTGACCTAAGGTATTTTCTTCCAAAATAACACTAACTTTGAGGTCAAAATACGTTAGGAAAAATCTTTATATATTAGAAGCTGTTGCACTACTATTTTCATGTACAGAACTGTATGTACATATCGTAACCTAAAATTTAAAATAACGTAACAACACTTTTCATAAGCTTACAGGCAAAGGAAAAACGATAAAATAGAAAGCACTCAAATTGAAAAAAAATTAGTTTTGGTTATAAAATGGTTATATATTGGTTATCATACACTCATATTGATACAAAATTTGAGTTTTGGTTATAAAATGGTTATATATTGGTTATTTTTTCTAACAGCGTTTTTCGATTTTTTTTTTGGTGATACATTGTTTTGTAGTTTAGGTGACGATGTATTTAAGAATTATTTTCTAAAAGTTTAATTTTATATGAGAAAAAGTTGCGGAATTATTAGCGTATTTGTAAGACTTTTTAAACTTAGTATAATCGATATAATTTTTATTTTTAAGCCACTCTAAAGTGTGGTTTTTACAAAAACTTTATTTTTGGGAAGCCGACATTTTGAACAAAAATAAAATTTTTACAAGATATAAAAACCTTTATATGTGACCTGGTCTACGGAAAGGGGGCTTGGGTGTCAAAAAATCAATTTTCACTTTTTAGTTGATTCGGATGGAAGATGAGATGTAACAGCTGTTTCCCAGAAAACTAGTTTTCGCACGTTAGCTCCCTTTTCGTAGACCAGGTCACATATGCATTTTGATCTATCTGTTTAGATGGCAGACATATGGTATAGTGGTCCGATCTGAATAATATATCGGATATTGTAGTGCTGCCTTAGATAATAATTTGTGCCTAATTTAGTAAAGATACTTTATAAAATAAAAAAGTTTTCTATGTAGGGGCTTGAGATGGATCGGTGAGTTTGTACGGCAGCTATATGCTATAAGAGTTCGATCTGAAATTTTTTTCGGACATTGTAGCGTTGCCATGGATAATAATCTACGCCAAATTTCGCGAAAACATCTTACCAAATAAAAAAAAATGTCCATACAAGGACTTAAGATCCATCAATCAGTTTGTAAGACAGCTATAACCATAGCGATCCGAGGGCGGTTTTAAGAAATGAGCAGCTTCTTGAGGAGAAAAGAGCATATGTAAAATTTCAGAGCGGTATCTCAAAAACTGCGAGACTAATTCGAGTAATACAGACAGACGGATCAAATCGTCACGCTCATATCCGACGTTTGCTACTGGATGTAACAAACTTCGTGGAAAACTAAATACATCCTATTCAGGGGTATAATAAAATGTATTTCCATAATCAATTGCAAAATATATTATACTGCACCCTGTATAGTGCTCACTCAATCACTCGCAGAGCTCAATCATATCCATGTGTAGTCGGTGGCATTTGCAGCTAATCGCTTACTCGTGCGTTTCTTAAAGAATTACACAACAATTGACGGCGGAACACCTAAATAATCAATCAGCAGCCCACATTTTATCCGCAAGTGGCATTTAACGCGCCAACTGCCAGCAAGTAACATATACACACTCACTCACTCACACAAGCACAAACACGGCTTTATGGCTTTCGCAAATCACTCACTATAGATACTTAGCGTACGTAATATGCGGTAAAACAATTGAATAACATGACGATTACATTTCCATACAATCAACCGCCCTCTGTGACCGCACCGCGCCCGCCGCGACCAGCCAGGCGACTACTGCCTGTTTAGCATATGCAGCGTTCAGCGTTCAAAATCTTGCCTCAACTCGGTTAAGCGTTACGACCCATATCATAACCGTTAACAGCAGACAAATGTGATACTGACAAATAAAACCGATCGATACAACAACAAAAACAACATGTACACGATTAAACAACTTTGGTGCGGGTTTGAGCGTGTGTTTGTGTGTGTATGAGAGTGTTTGGCGCAATTTGCCGAACCCCAAGCGACATGGCAGTTAACTGCAATTTTTGCGCCACATTTCCTCCCCCTCTGCCGCCCTGCCGCTCACTCTGCACTGTCAATTGATTGCTGTGCAACATATTTAACTACTTGCCCCATATCAGCGGCGCTACCATATTGCCCAGTTGCAAACGAGTAGGCAACGACACTGAGACACACACGCACACATACACGCGTAAAGGCACACATACTGGCGGTTATAAGTGCATTATCGTGCTCTTATACGGTTCAGCAGCTTGAAATTTGCATTTCTCACGTCACAGTTAAAGCGTTTTTCGCGTTGCAGTTGTTGTTATTGTTGGCTGATGTTGCTGTGGTTGGTTGTCAGTAATATTGCTGTCCCGATTGCCGTTGCTTTTCATGTTTTGCTGCTTGTTTTTGGTCGCTGCGTTCGATTTGTTGCATTTGCCACATTTGCTTTGCCATATTGCAACATCGCCACAAAAATTATCACCTTCCGACATGTTGCACGCAGTCCATTATGTGTGCTACGCTGCTGTTAATAGTGCAGTTGGTTTTTGTTGTTGTTGTTTTTATTGGTGTAGTTGCTGTTTTTGGGTTTGGCATACATTGTAGTTGTTGTTATTGTTATTGGTTTGGCATAAATTGTTGTTGTTGTTGTAAGTGGTTTGGTATTTGTTGTTGCTGTCTTTGGTGTCTCTTGCTGCTATGTTTGTTTTTTCTTGTTTTTGTTGTTTTTAATGTTTCTTGTTGTTGTTTTTGATGTTTCTTGTTGTTGTTTTTGATGTTTCTTGTTGTTGTTTTGGTTGGTTTCCTTGTTGTTGTTTTGCTTGGTTTTCTTGTTGTTGTGTTTTTGATTTTCTCTGTTGTTGTTGTTGCTATACTTTATATTTCTTTTTGTTGTTCTCTTTGGTCTTTCTTGTTGTTGTTGTTGCGTTTGGGTTTCTCTTGTTGTTGCTATATTTGATAATTGTTGTTATTGCCTTTGATATTTCTTGTTGTTGTTGTCTTTGATATTTCTTAGTGCTCGGTGTTGTTGTTGTTTTTCTTAGTGTTTCTTGTTGTTGTCTTTGGTTTAGTATTTATTGTTATTGCTGTTAATATTATTATGATTTTCTTGTTGTCTTTCCCGCACTTCGTTTTGTTTTTGCTTTTGATCGTGTGACACCATAACCAATATCCATCCAAGCTTACCACAAATTTCTTTCGGTTTACTGACGAAGTTGTTTGTGGCGCTGCTCAGCAGCTTTGTGGTTGTTACGGTTAAATAAAAAGCGTTGAACCACATTCTCATTTTTACAGCGCAAAAGTCGCTCTTTCGTTGCCTCGCTTCCCCTGGTTTGACTCATTCATAGTAATCGTATTAAAAAAGCATCGGGTAGAGGGGACTCTTTAGTATTACCACCGAACAGCATATTCGTTTTATTTTAAGCTTTGGTCGCCCATATTTATTATCAGCGTAATAATTTTATTCAGCGCTTTGGAGTCATTAATCTGCTACTCGCTGTCCCGCCTGCTCTCAGCGGTCCGAAGTGCTTCGCTGTTGCATAATCGAACTGAATTATATTTACTACGAGTTGCCACAAACTGCTTTTGTTATTTTTTCTGGTATTTGTGGTAGCTACGGTGGCTTTTCGAGATTTTTTGGAGTGATTAAATTTGAATTTATTTTATTTCTTCGCTACTTTCGTAATAAAACAATCATTCCAACTGAGATCAATGGACACTGTTGACTTAGTGTTGACGTGAGATATGCAAGACGATTTGCAAACGCTGATACCGAAATGCAAAGCTGTTATTCTATAATCCTTCCTTCTTTTTGTGTTATTTACAGTAACTTAAAATATTCTTCTCGACCTCGACTTTCAACGTGGATTAACTCAGCGACAGAGCATCGATGAAATTGATTAAATTTTTGGCGATGAAGTTGCATTAAAGACCAGTGTTTATCGATGGTATGATGAATCCAATCGAGGTCGTAGATCACTCCAAGACTAATTTCTCCAAGGGCCATCCAAAATCATTCATTGTTCCGGAAACTTTTGATACTGTGCGCAAACCGACACTTTGTTGATCGCTCAAAAAATGCTCGTGTCGATTGGTCGAGAGAAATGTTCAAAAATATGATAATGATGCTTCGAAATACGTCTATGGCAACATTACAGGTTATGAATCATTGATTTATACGTATGATCCCGAAAGTAAACAGCAGTCGAGTGAATGGGTGATTCAAAATGAGCCCAATCTAACAAGAGCTTTTCGCACAAGAACTTCTACCAATTGATTGCCTGTTTTTTGGGAAAAACTGGACATGTCGCAACAATACCACTAGAACAACGCAGAACAGTAATTCTGAGTGGTGCATAACCATTTGTTTGCCAGTTGTCATTCAAGTAAACAGGAAAACCAATCGCTGAAGGCGATGACGAACTGAAAACATTACTTAATAAAGGTTTTTTCGAACACAAGAAGAGCTTGCAGAACCTTTGGATTGAGTGACTTTCAGCCACTTCAATTCAAAGCAAGGAAAATTGGAAGCCATATGATTTGAAGTCAAGAGACATGAAAGACGTTTTTATATGTCAAAAACTCTGCTTGAACGCTACACACACAGTTGTATGTGCTACATATTGTGATTGGAAATGAAAAATGGATCCATTACCACCCGAAACCAAAAAAACCAATCAAATCAACGGCAAAGACGAATATCCATGACACCAACATAAAGCTCTGTATTTGGTGGGCCCTTTTGAAACTTGTATTAAGAGCTTCTAACACCGGGTGAAACCATTAAAGGGGAACGCTACCGACAACAAGTAATCAAATTGAAGCTAGCGATTGCCAAAAAACAGTGGAATGTGTGACTAGACACGAGGCAATGATTATACATCATGGCAACGCTCGACATCTTCAAGACTGCTTAAAAACTATTTGGAAAACAGCGGCTGGGAACCCACTCACCTCACCTACCTTATAGACCAAAACAGGCCCCAGCGGTTGATGAAGAACCACCACACTGAAACACGGTTTACATCGGAGAAGGGTTTCAACACAAGAAGTGATTCATTATTGTTTGGCAAGCCAGCCAACCAGCGTAGTACTTTTGGGATGGAATCCACAATTTACCAGAAAGCTGGGAAAATGTTATAGAAAGGATGAAAGCTCACCATGAAAGAGTATTTGGTATTGAAATGGAAATCGAGAGGATCTACAGACAATCCATCTATAAAGAAGCAAGCTGAGAACATTTATACAAAGATCATGTTCTAAACGAGGGTTAAATGTTAGATAAGATATGATAAGCTTTATGAAAACTGTAGGGCTGACCCAGTTGCGTTTTATGTAAGCCTCACGAAAAGATAACTCAAACTTTGATTAAGAGATTTCACAACTAAATCGATTGTGTACAAATAACTTTGAGTTATTCATAATTTACTTGCAAACAAAATCAGTGTAATCGAAACCTACAACAACAAACATACCAATACAAAAGTCATTATTTCACAACGCGTGTTATGTTGAGCAATTTCCCGCTGCAATTAACGGTAAAGGTAAAAACATATCAACAATTTTGAATGCAATGCAAGCAACGTGTTCGAGGCCCTTTGAATTAGGTATTCTCAGCACACAGTGGAACGTGGCGGCTTATCGCTCTGCGAGTCGCACCTTCACACGACGATTAAACACAAACATGCATACATGGATACATGCATCTAATGCTTATATGTTTAATGAATTCAAATGTAAATATTAGTGCTAGAATGCGCTGGGAAAATTGTTGCGATGGCGCTGGTGGCGTTACGTCAAACTTTCACTACAACCGCGGCGTTGTGAAGAAATTTTCATAAAGGCATAAACAAACAAACAATCATGGCTGGTAATGCCGAGGTTAAAAGCGCAGTGTAAACAAGTGGCGTGTGCGCAGGTCCAAATGCTAACATTAGCGTATGCGCAGGCGCGTCTGTTTTGTATGCGTGTGCGCGTTTTTATTCAGTTTTTGGCATTTATTTGTTCGTTATCGCCGTCAGAGGTGAAAACACTGCGACACCTGCTTGCTCAGCGCACAAAATGCCAAAAGAAAAATAACTTTGATAACAAATAAGAGTCGGTATGTATGTGTATATGTATGTAGTGGTTGTTGCTGGCGCTTAAAGTGTTTATTTGGCGTTTTAAATAACTAGTTCACAAAGGGCTTAAGTAAGCGGCAAATAAACATCATGAACAGGTAAGGAAGGGCTAAGTTCGGGTGTCACCGAACATTTTATACTCTCACATGATAAAGTGATAATCGAGATTTCATTATACGTCATTTACATATTTTTCAAATAACGTACTTGTGTAAAGACTTATTCCGCTATCATCATTGGTTCCTAATGTACTATATGTTATACAGAGAAGGCATCAGATGGAATTCAAAATAGCGTTATATTGGAAGAAGGCGTGGTTGTGAACTGATTTCACCCATATTTCGTACATGTCATCAGGGTGTTAAGAAAATAGTATATACCGAATTTCATTGAAATCGGTGCAGTAGTTCCTGAGATGTGGTTTTTGGTCCATAAGTGGGCGACGCCACGCCCATTTTCAATTTAAAAAAAAAACCTGGGTGCAGCTTCCTTCTGCCATTTCTTCCGTAAAATTTAGTGTTTCTGACGTTTTTTGTTAGTCGGTTAACGCACTTTTAGTGATTTTCAACATAACCTTTGTATGGGAGGTGGGCGTGGTTATTATCCGATTTCTTCCATTTTTGAACTGTATATGGAAATGCCTGAAGGAAACGATTCTATAGAGTTTGATTGACATAGCTATAGTATTTTCCGAGATATGTACAAAAAACTTAGTAGGGGGCGGGGTGATGCCCACTTTTCCAAAAAAATTGCTTCCAAATATGCCCCTCCCTTATGCGATCCTTTGTGCCGAATTTCACTTTAATATCTTTATTTATGGCGTAGTTATTACACTTTATAGGTTTTCGGTTTCCGCCATTTTGTGAGCGTGGCAGTGGGCCGATTTTGCCCATCTTCGAACTTAACCTTCTTATGGAGCCAAGGAATACGTGTACCAAGTTTCATCATGATATCTCAATTTTTACTCAAGTTACAGCTTGCACGGACAACTTATTCCGACAATTTTTAGAACCAAATTGTAACAGGTTGTTCATTAGAGACGCAACAAAAGTAGACCGATAGTAACAACATCCGACGCCATATTGTTCCCGCTCTTTAGACATTTCTCTTCATTAAGGTTTCCATTTCATCATGGAAAGATATACGATCCAACAACGAGTCGTAATTATTAGAATTTACTATCGAAATTCGGAGTTAGTGGCCTCATCTTTAAGAGCGCTACGTATAATTCTGATCGTCATAATCGTCCCATCTAATCTACAATTGAGCGTCTAGTGGAAAAATTTTAATCCACAGACAAAGTACAAAATCTTCCCGTGTCAGTGAGACAAAGAAGTGCCCGGAGTCGAGATTATTACTGCCGCTAGCCCATAAATTGAGGAAGATCCAAATCAGTTTCTCACACATCGTTCTCAAGCATTGGGCATCTCTGTGTCATCGTTGTGGCGAATTTTGCGAAATGGATCTTAGCGTACATCCTTACAAGATCAAATCGACGCAAGAACTGAAGCCGCTTGACCACCAGAATCGTCGTATGTTCGTGAACTGGGCTGAGCAACGACTTGAAAATGATCCGGATTTTCATCGAAAAATCACTTTCAGCTATGAGGCTCAATTCTGGCTGAATGCCTTCGTCAATAAGCAAAATACGCGTTATTGGTGAGGCAGCAATCCAGACATACTCCACGAGTCACCATTGCATCCCGAAAAAATTACGGTTTGGTGCGGCTTATGGCTCGGCTCGGCCGCACTTCTTCCGTGTTGATCAAGACCGGCACGTTACTGTGAATGGGAATATTTTTGACCCGAATTGGATGGTATGGACTTGGACAATAGTATGTGGTATCAACAGGACGGCGCCAGAAGCCACGCAGCGAATGTCACAATCGATTTACTGACAACCAAGTTTAGTGAACGTGTTATCTCACGAAATGGCCCAGTTAAATGACCGTCTCGGTCCTGCGTTTTGACGCCGTTGACTATTTCCTGTGAGGCTACGTCAAGTCTATGGTATATGCCAACAAGCCAGCGACGATTGATGAACTTCGTAAGAATATTGAATGTGAAATTGCAGCAGTATCGGCCAATTTATGCTTGAAACCCCGTGGTGGCCATGCAAAAGAAATCAAGCTTCATACATAATGGCATCGAATGTACTTTCACAGGCACAAAGAATTTCATTTTGTAGCGCTCTTATTGATAAATCCGTTATAATGATCAAAAAGACATTAACAAAGAGTATAATATGAACCGATTACTTTGCACAAACCATACAGTTCATATGAACACCGAAAACAGAACATCAAAAAGTCTACAAAATGAGTTTAGAGGTAGAAGGCAATGGCAAAATCTCTACAAATATCAAAAGAACCTGTTGAGCGAGCTCACATTTCATCAATTCTCTATATCGCAAGTCAATTCCATATAGTTCCGAAATCAAAATCGAAATTGGCCTCCAGATCTGGCTCAGTGTCTTTTGCCTGTTTCGTGGACATTAAGAGAATTGTCCCTGGAAGACAATTTACGGGCAATGAAGTGGGGTCGAGAAGTCAAGAGATCGCTATAATCGATATACCGATCTTTCTACATCGCTATTCGATAGAAAAGTTAACAATCATATGTTTCGACTTCTCCATTTCACTTAAGCTCACAAATACTAAAACGCTTTCAAATAATAAGCTTTAAAGCAGAGTTAAAAGATATAAAACAAAAAAAATATAAAACAAAAAAAATAAAAATAAAATAAAAAAAATAAAAATAAAATAAAAAAAAATACAAGACAAAGAAGAACAACGAAATTTTACGACTTCAGCTCCAAAAATATAAAGGAAAAGACTGCAATTAAAAAAAATTAAATTACAGACACCAAATACGAGTAATAAATCAGATTTATTGCAAAGCGTGCGACAGTTGAGCTTCAGTTTTAAATTTATGGATTCCGCTTAATTAAATATTCCGTGAAATATGGCAACGCAGGCACTATTATGACTTTATATACAGGCGAAATCAACACTTTAACGCTTGCAAGGCAGAGTTTTCAAAGTACAAATGTCTAACGAAATTGACGCGTCTGACAGTTAGTCAACAAACCTGTCAGTCAACCTAGCTGTCAGTGAAGTGCATTCACTCCTCGGTTCTTGTATCACTAGTTGATTAGTTGGCTACTTGATAGTTCGAACATAGAAATTATTACGAAGTCTGCTATAGACACCATCTGGCTGCCAACAACTACGCCCATTTGATTGGTGATTGCTTTTTGCCGAAGTGTAGAAAACAAGCGAGCCAGTGTAAAGTACTGCCGGCCGGTGGAAATAGGTGGAAGTATTGTAAATAATGTTTTCACAGTTTCGATGTAGTTTAATAGTGCAGCAAACATATTTAACCATTTTATGCGGTTGGAAAATGAGACATCGATTT
Organism: Bactrocera tryoni; assembly: GCF_016617805.1. Lineage (NCBI taxonomy): Eukaryota > Metazoa > Arthropoda > Insecta > Diptera > Tephritidae > Bactrocera > Bactrocera tryoni. The sequence goes on from NC_052503.1 coordinate 48,304,125, forward strand.
TTGCTATATGTAGTACCTCTTACGCCTTTAGGTCCAAATGAGAAGCTGGCATTAACTTGGGAGCAAGTAAGAAAAGAGCTACTTCGGATAAAAAAATATGCCAATGGATAAATAATTTACACCATATATACCATAGTAGTATAGGTATTTGTTAGAACCTTTTTCAGCACTGTATGTATAGATCTTTTTTCTAAAAGAAATTGTCAGTCGTAGGATCCGCTATTTTAGCCAGTGATGAACAAGTGGAACTCTACTACATTTTTAAACAAACCAGTTCCAAAAGAACACTCGCTAAAGTAACAAAATGTTCGACAGAACAGAACAATTTTTCTGCTCTTCCTAGTTCAATGAGATTGGTAAAAACAAATGAGTCACTTTCAATAACACAGTCAAGAAGAGGAAAAATTTCGTTATCCAGGATATTTGAGCGAATTTTGATGTTTTGAAGTGTTCAAATTACAAGTTCATTCATAAAAGTATTCAACGTGCTCCTGTTTCAATTTTATATTTTAATCGACTATCGGCGTGTTAGTACTAAAATTTAATTTTTCCATTTAAAATAAGGATTCTGCGCACCTTTTTCGCGATTACAAACATCATGTGTAATCGCCACTCTCAATCTCAAGCCACATATCGAAAGAAGATTAAAGAAGTTCTTAATAAAGAGCAAACGTGGCGATATTCAGTCTACAAAATGTCTTGTTGTACCCAATAAAAAGTGAGTTCCAAAAGTGATCCCCATGTTCCCAGAAACAATGACGTCGCCACATTGCCAGAAACCTGAACAGTCTGCCAGAGGAAGTCAATAGGAGGGTGAAACATCTTCCAAAGTTATTTCCAGTTTAATGTGAGATCAACTTAGGACTGTTAAAGAAATGTACTATATCAAAGCACTGGACGCGAAAGAAGCTTGTTTTAACTATGATTGAAGAATGTTTTTAAAGCTTATTCTTCTTTTTTACTGGCGTATACAACGCTTGCGCCATTATAGCCGAGTTAACAACAGCGCGCCAATCGTTTCTTCTTTTCGCTATTTGGCGCCAATTCTGGAAACCAACTGCAGTCAGATCCTTCTCCACGTGATCTCTCCAACGGAATGGAGGTCTTCCTTTCCACTGCTTTTACCAGCGGGTACTGAATCGAAAACCTTCTAAGCTGGAGTGTTCTCTTCCATCGGGACAACAAATGACCATAAATTTTCCGCAAAACTTTTCTCTCTCCATGCCTCCGCTTCCATATAGAAGGACGGTAATAATGAGGGGCTTATAGAGTTTGGTCTTTGTTCGTCGCGAGAGAACTTTACTTTTCAATTGCCTGCTTAGTCCGAAGTAGTACCTGTTGGCAAGAGTTAATCTGCATTGGATTTCGAGGCTGATGTTGTTGATGCTGATTCCAAGATATAGGAAATTATCTACGACTTCAAAGTTATAAATGCCAGCAGTGAAGTCTGATCCACGTCGAATTCGATGACTGCTTGTTTGATGTAAACCCGAGCTTTTGCGTTGATATGTGTAGATGGATGAAACATGATTCCCATTATTTTACACCGAAGTCCAATCAACAGTAATCCGAGTGAACTCGCTCCAAAGCGTGTAAAACGCAACAATCGGCTGCCACGCTTGTGGCGTCTGTATTTTGGATGTGTATGGAATAATTTTTATGGAGTACTTTCAAAAAGAAAGAACCATCAACGGCGACTATAACACAGCGTTATTGGACCGTTGAAGTACAAAATCGCCATTAAACGGCCGCCTTTGAAGAAAAATAAAGTGCTGTTTCACCAAAACAATGCGCTGTATCACAAGTCACCGAAAACGATGGCAAACAGCCTTGAGTTGGGATTCGAATTGCTTCCGCGTCCACCATATTCTCTTCAGATCTGGCCGCCAACGACTACAACCTATCCTCAGATATCAAAAGGAAGAAATTTTCGGCGAAAAAAGAGAGAATCTCCGAAACTGTGACCTATGTTGAAGCAAGTATCAAAAAGTTGGAGGGTCGCTATAAGCAGTGTATCACCCTTGAAGAGAACTATGTTGAATAAATAAAAAAAACGAATTTTGCCAAAAAAAAATATGTTCACTTTGGTAGACCGAAGACTTTTCAATTGGTATTTTTTAGTGAAGGCAAGGCTGCAAAATCATATGTCAAAAAACTAACTAACTCTTCAGCTTATCTGATATAGATTTTTGCATAAGTTTAATCCCAACTATTTTTAGAAAAAAAAAACGGCCAAGAAACTTCTGACGAGAAGTGCTCAGCTGTCTGCTTTCTTGGAATGATTATTGTTCTAATTAAAGAACCCTAACATATTTTGAGAAATGAACCTTCTTTCGATCCGGGTTCCGCTTTATAACATTTTTTGAACTTGTTGTTTACTGCAAAAGTATTGCTCAAGGCATCAAACCATTTTTCGTATTATTAAATATATGTTTTTGTAGTTCGCTGTGACTCTCTTTTTACGACACTTACTTAGGTTTATTGATTTATTATTACAACGAAATAATGCTCTTAATCGATTGTTATTGTAATTTTTTTTTACCAAATGATCTTTTGATTTGCGTCATGACAACTCGCCTTTTCGTCGACATCAAAATACAATTTTAATTTATTTTGTAAACGCTTTTTTCACATTTCATTGAAAAAGTTGGCAATAAACGTCGCTATTTCAGAGACTCACAGGCATAAGGCGGCACGCATGCGCAGCACTCAGTAGGCAATGCGCTTTTAATTTGCAAACAAGAGGCGAAGCGAGCGAATGAAGACCCGGCGCTTGCGCCATCACAAAGCGTTCGTCTACCGTCAACGACCGCCGCCCATAAGCCGACAGATTGTTGACAATTTTTTCAGTATTTTATTTCTTACTTTTTGCACACTTTAATCTCCGCTTTAAAAAGCACTACAATGTGGCATGAGCTGGCAGTGCAGTGAGGGGGCACAAGTATATTTAATTGACTTCTCGGCGCGCGTTGGTTTTTCGTCTCAACGGCAGTGCGCATGCGTAGCTGGGCAGCGGTTGTACGCGGTTATTTATGACTGCTCTCCGCTGGCATGCTGTTTAACCCCACTTCGCTGCTAAATTCCTTTTTTCTGTTGTTTGGGGCCGTGGCTTGTACGCTTGTGTTTTGAAAAATGCCAGTTCCCTGTTCAATTAAGGGGTCCCATGCGAATTCTGCGCATTTGCAGTTGCACAAGCTTCAATATGTATGAGTGTTGGTGTGTGTGTGTGTGTGCATCGGCAGACTGCTACTTGCTTTCGCTTAAGCAGTGACGCAAATTCATATTAATTATATTTGGTGTGTCTGCAATATTATTGTTGTTGTAGCACATTTTTATTTTTGTAGCGCGTCTCCGCTGCCACTTCGTTTCAATAGAAACGCAATTTCGCAGCGTCCCCACATGGCAATCTCTCCATTGGTGTGTGGAGTAAACGCGCAACGTCGCGTTTAGTCGCCTGCTCCCCCCCTCACCGCTTGTGCGTCACTTGCCAGCGTCAATGTGGTAAGGTCAAGGTTGCAACACCACAACGCCGCGACTTTGTAGGAGCTACGGGAACATGTGCACGTCGTGAATGAGGGAAGCGAACAGAAAAAGGCGGCTTATATTAAGTATACAACAACTTTTTATATTGAACCAACGGCGATTATTTTAACAATGTGTTTTGATGAAGATGCGCTTGTTTGACCAGTTGCGTTCAACAAGTTTCATTTAAAAACTCATTTTCAACTTTTTTCGTATTTTTTTCCAAATTTAAATTTTTCGTACAAAGTTTTCTCCAAGTCATGATTAGCTTGTCCAGCGTGTTTTTAATAATTAGTTCGTAGACATGCATTATGTTGTAAAATTGATGATGCAACAAGAAAAAAATTGAAGTTCGTGGGATCGAGCGAATGTGGCGAACCATGAATGTGAGAAATGGTTGGTATTGTGAAGAGAAGGAAAGAGAAATAGGGAGCGAGAGCTAAGGAAATGTGTGGATGGTATTGTGAAGAGATGGGAGTGGACTTAACACTAATGAAGGGAAGAGTAAGCGAGAGCTTAAGGCACAATAGATCCTAGGTCGCGTTGCAATCCTCATTTAATTATTATCTTAAGCGAGAGCTTGAGAAAGAGAGCAAACAGGGGAGCGCGTAAAAAACATGGTCCTGTAGCACATCATAGGAGGTAAACTTCATTTCATTTAAGTTGAGAAATATAAAAAGTCATGAACAGACTTTAAGAAGCATCTACATTTTTTTCTAAGAAACATATTGTATAATCGGTTTCAAATTTCAAATAAAAATTTTATTACACGAATTAGTCTGGTATAAGAACTGGTCCTAACCATGGAATGATGAATCTCTATTGTTATTTTTAAAACAAAATATCTTTCTATAACATCAAAAATCCCTTCACAAAGAATTTAAAAAAAGTTGGGCATAGGGAGGTTTTCTTTTATACTTCAGTACTAGGAAAAAAACAAATTTTAATCATCGAAATTCGCCTTATTGTTTTTCAAAATATTCTCCATTAAGATCTATACACTTTTGTAAGTTTTTCAACCAATTATCGAAACATTTTTGCTACTCTGATTGAGGTATCTCCGAAGCATGCGTTCTGAACGCTGCAGCCGCCTTTACAAGTGTCGAGAAACGTTGATCTCTATGTTTATTTTTTTCGTAAAGGAATAAAAAGAAGTCACTCGGCGCCAAGTCAGGACTATGCGGAGGATAACTCATCAAATCGATGTTTTGAGTGCTCAAAAATGCTTCAGTTTAGTGAGTGAGAGCATGCATTGTCGTGTTAAAGAGTGATCCGTCTGCGGTAGTTATTATTTCTTATTTCTTGAAAGACAACTGGCAAACAAACGGTTGTGTACCACTCAGAATTTACTGTTCTGCATTACTCTGATGGTATGGTTGCGACATGTCCATTATTTTCAAAAAGCAGGCAACTATTAGCTTGGAAGAGTTTCGTGTGCGAACAGCTTTGTTAGATCCGGCCCATTTTTGAAGCTGTTTACTTTCGGGCTCATACGTATAAATCCACGATTAATCACCTGCCACGTTGGAAGCACCTTTATCGCATTTCTTTGACTTTCCTCTCGACCATTCAAGCCGCGCCTTTTTGAGCGATTGACAAACTGTGTGGGATCCCACGTGAAAAAAATTTTGTCCGCAATGAATATATGAATAATATTGAATGTATGCTAGTCTCACAATTGCTTATAACTGCCGTAATCTTACGATAGGTCACATGACGATCTGACAATATCACTTTGTGCCGAGCATCAATAGTTTACGGAACAACAACTTATTTAAGACAACTTTCACGAAACTCGTCTTGGTGTGATCTACGACCTCGATTAGATTCCCCATATCTTCGTTAAGCACTGGCCCTTGATGAAGCTTTATCGTCCAAATTTGAATTGACTTCATTGAAGCCCTTGTGCCTTGAGTTAATCCACGTCCACAGTTATAAAAAATAATCGCGCGAAAATGTTCGCGATCTAATACCATTTTTGGTCGAGATGAATATTTTAAGTTACTATAAACAACACAAATAACGCTCTTATGTCAAAACATCATACCATCAGAAATGTCAAGTTTTACGATAAAGTTTTGAGTTGCCAGATTGCACCACTAGGATTGCCAATCCCGAAATATAAAAGGCAACCTACGTGTTTGTGCTCAGATCCATCGTACCGATCAATTTTGAAAATTTGGCTAGCTTTAAAAAGTTATGAGGGCAGTGGTAGAGACTATTGACGAACTTTATATAGCTGATTTCGATTTGCAGAGCTGGAGAGTAGCGAACCAAACAAACTATACCAGATGTTCAAACAAATGACGAGAACTTACTGTACAACCCTGCGCTAACATGTATTCCGACGTATATCCAATCGTGCCACGATTCTGTTTTGGTAGTTTCGCGCCAAAAAAACTTTCAGTAATCTTTTAAAAAAAAACTCTTACTAATGTTTTCTAAAAACAGTCTACTGGTCTAAAATAGGCTCATTGCGATACTCAGACACCACAGAACTAAAGGAACACAAGAAAAGCATAACGGAACTTAATTTTTCGCACCCTGCAAAGACCTGAATATTTCGGAAAACACAAAAGCTTTCAGGTCTAAGTCATCCGAGCATAGACTACTTAGGATAAAAGTAGATAAGATTTCATTAAATTTAAATTAAAAGCAATCGGATAAAGAATAGTGAAGGACTATGTACCCAAAGATCGATGAACTTGTCCAACAATACCATAAAAGCAGAAACTCTTAAGAAAGCAGACCGCCAAATATTGGATCAATTAAAAATCGATTTTTATTAAATCAAATGCAGACAATACCGAAAAATGTGTCCAAAAACTCAATTATGCGGCGCGCAATCAATCAAAATCAATTGAAGTTCATTACAGAAACAGTCACAACACTTCAGAAGATCTTGACACGACGATCGAAGTGCAATACCAGTTAAGCGCAAAGAAGAGGAGGAGGAGAAATCAAAGAAAAGCTCAGACCCTTTGGAAGAAAACACATTTTTTCAATTAAGCAACAAAAATTAACAGCAATGAAATTAAAAAATAATAAAAAAGGGTTGGTGGACAAACACGTGTTGCTGCAACGAGCAACTGCAACTGCGAGAAAGTCATAAATTTTGTCGCCGTGACGGCGATCCTAGGGCGCTGCATGAACAGCACTAATTGCCGTTATGCGAACAATCAGTAAGTGATAAAGCCGTATGTGCTATATGTATGTTTGTATGTACGTGGCTTATTTAAGAGAAACACCCTCAGAACAACAACTAAGCTGAGGGGACAACTCTGTCCGCTTTATTTAGAAGTGACCAATTTGAAAGCGTGTTTCGTTGGGAATAATTAATTGCACCAAATGTCTTTGTGCGTATACATATGTTCTCTGAGTACGGGGTAAGGCTTAGCTCGTTTTTATCTCGCGGAGAAAAATGGGGAGAGCAAATGAGCAACACTTTCATTCTCGTTAAAATCGGCGATAAAACGGTTTCATTAGCCGAAATTAATTAAACTGATGAACATATAAAAGTGAAATGAGTATGGAATGGAATGAGAAAGAGTAGGCGGAGATAACATTATTCACACTTTCGTTTGATGAAACCAAAATTAAAAGCTTCAAATTAACGGCGATCAATAAAGAGTAATTTATGTGAGAATACGTATGTATATATATTGAATGTTTCCAAGGTTCATATTTTTTTAAACCAAAAAAAATTAATACATCCCAAATACAAAATGTGTGAGTATGAAGAGCATGGGTGCTCGAAAATTCTTCGAAAAGATGCGGCGACTAAAGGAAAGTTTCAAGACCGGATAATATTCTTGTAGGACCTAAAGTGGTAATGTAGTGGCTGATATTCAGGGCAAACTGAAGTTATAGAGGAAACACTTTTCCAGCCTGAATGGCAATGAAAGTGCACAACTGGCAATGGCGAACACGATTCCCCAATCGATTACAATGCAACAAATATTCAATTTCCCGACTATGACTAGGTTCGAATAGAAATTAACAGCCTGAATAATAACAAAGCGGCAGGGGCCGATGAATTACCGGCCGAGCTATTCAGATACGGTAGCGAAGAACTGGCAAAGAGCATGCATCAGCTTCTTTGTAGATTACGGTCGAACGAAAACATGCCCAACGATTGGGCAGTGTGCTCTGTCCGATCCACAAACAGAGAGACGCCAAAATCTACGCCAACTACTGTGAGATAAGCCTCCTCAACATCGCATATAAGGTTCTATCGATCGTATTGTGTGAAGGATTAAAGCCCACCAACAAACTGATTGGACCCTAGCAGTGTGATTTTAGGGCTGGAAAATCAATAACTGAACAGATATTCACCATGCGCCTAACCTTGGAAAAGACCTGTGAAAAGACGACCGAAACACACCAGCTCTGTGTCGACTCCAAAGCTGCTTTTTCCAACACGAAAAGGAGCTACCTTTATGACGCTATGTCAGAATTTGGTATCCCCTCGAAACTAATACAGCTGTGTAAACTGATGTTAAGAAATACCAAAAGCTCGATCAGAACCGGTAAGGGCCTCTGCGAGCCGTTCGATACCAAACGAAGTTTCAGACAAAGCGACTCTCTATCGTGCGACTTCTTCAATCTACTTCTGGAGAAAATAATTCGAGCTGAATAGAGAAGGCACGCCGACGACTTCGATATTATTGGCTATAACACCCGCGCCGCTAGTTCTGCTTTATCTGGACAAAGAAGCGAAGCAAATGGGTCTGAAAGTGAACGAGCGCAAGACGAAATATCTCCTGTCATTAAACACACAGTCATCGCACTCGCAACTTGGCTCCCACCTCACTGTTGATGGTCATAACTTTGAAGCCGTAGATAATATCGCCTATCTTGGAACCAGCATTAACAACAACATCGGCGCAGAATAACTCTTCCCAACAAGTGCTACTTCGGACCGAGTAGTCAGTTCCCAGAGGACGAGGAAGACCTCCACTCCACTCCGTTGGAGAGATCAGGTGGAGAAGAACCTGGCTGCACTTGGTATCTCAAATTACCGCCAAATTGCTACAAAAAAAAAAAGAAACGATTGGCGCGCTTTTGTTAACTCAGCTATAACCGCCTAAGCGTTGTCTACGCCACTAAAAAAATAAGAATTATTATGATTATAAATTTCTCGACCTGAGAAACCACAGTGAACAAAATTTCATTAATTCGTTTACCTGTTAGTGTAGAACTTAATCGTATTGCTAATTTTCGTAATAGTCATCAAGTAATCAAACCTTTTACAGCATTCAGAACAAAACAGACCAATATAATATGCAAATGCTTACCTGAAATAGAAGAAAAAATATTATTAGTATTTTTGAAAAAACTATATTTTTTTAAGTTTTGAATTTAGTAGCTGATTTTCAATACTCATACAGAAAACAGATTAACTTGAAAATAGCTGAAATGTTCAAAAATATTGCTCATCGTGTTAAATTGCGCATTTGAACTTTTGAAAAGGTCTACGCAGCAAACACTGCTTACATAACATTTAACCGAATTCTCGGATTACATAATTCTGCTGCTGAAAACTTGCTGAAGCATGCTGACATAACAAAACACAAGAAGTACTCTAAGCCTACTGATGATTGCAACTTGGCAGCCGCTGCAGTAACAGCATACCAACGCTTGTAATGTAAGCAAACTTTAACGCCCCCTACACCACCGCCCGCTGATGACCGACAAAGCACAAGAATATCAACAGAGTTGCGCTCGCAAATGCAATTTGTATTTTTCCCAGCGCCTCTTTGGCCGCACAGAAACAAATACGACACAGTAAAAACACATAACAACAACAAGGTATAGACAACAGAAGCCCCGAGGCCAACAGCATAAAAAGAATGAAATAAAAGGAATAAAAAAAGATAATGAGAAGCAGATAACACAAAAAACACAGACGGAAAATTCAGCAAAAATCAGGCAAAAACGGCATTAGTCCAAACAATTGTGCGGTGCATTGACTTACCAACGCTGCTGCACAGGGCTCATAGGCAGCGACAGACCCCACGACGCCGCCGCCGAGCCGCAGAGACGCGGACGCATGTGAGCAAAAGAAAAACAGCGCGAAATTGCAACAGCGGAGAGTAGGAGAGAGAGCAAATAGAGTGGGAGAGCAGGCGAAGCTATGCGCCTAGTGAGCAGACGACGACGAAGGGCCTTGAGGGGGGCTTTCCGTTGGCGCTGGAAAAATGGAGCAAATAAACCGCAAGGGAAATCGGCAAAACAAAAATGAAAATCAGCGGCACACAAAACATAACGGCGAAGTAATAATATACTATGCGAATACGTGCAACGTGCAACGTGCTACATGCAACATGCCGCAGAAGGCGTAGCGAGCGGTTTAGTAAACGCCAGCTGTCCAAACACAAGCATTACATAGAAACTAGTAAATACATACAGTACATACATACAGTACATACTTGCAACATACATACATACAAAAGTAATTATGTACAAACGCATATTCATCATGCGATACACGCCCATTTCATATGTACATAAGTATGTATGTAATGATGTCTTCATGTATGCACATAGGTATGTATGTTGGTGCTGGGCGCCGAGCGTTCGGCTCTACTGCAGTCTTTGTGGCCCGGCCGTTGCTAGGCTATGCTTAGTCATTGTTGTTATTGTTGCAGCGCATAATGCATTGCCGCGTAGATAAAAATCGATAAAGCGCCGTATCAAGCAGCTGCATGCAGTTCGTGTACGAACTCGGCCACGCCAACGCAACACAAATGCAAATGTGTGGCAGGTCGAAAGGCAGGGTTGATTAGGGCAAGCATGGTCGGTAGGAAATGTGGCGTCTAGATAAGAACTGTAACTCGAAATGCTGACTATTAATGTTCTAGAGAAGGTCAACAACAACAACAAAAGAAAGATAGGATAGCACCATTGCGGTTTATATAAACATGAAACACAGTTGTTGTTGTTGTTGTCAATGTTGCAACGTTTGTCTAGTCCCCATTAAGGTGCTAAGGTTCTTATAAGTTGTCATCGAGGTCATCCAGCGACAGACCCAGTAATAAATCAAAGTCGTACTTAACGATTCCTCCTCTAGAACGAATTAGAAGTTCCTTATTCGATGTATTCGTTTAATTTTTACCACATTCTAGCTCTCACAACAACTGGCAGCAGTTAACTATTTCCATCGTCATAGATGACAAGGTAGGAAGGCGAATTAATTTAATAAGCCCTGAAGATATGTATCTTCAAAAAAGGAAAATGGGTCTAGATCCGGAAAGAATTTCGGAAATAAAACAACTAAACAAGTATGAAGAGGTAGAAAGAAACGGCTAGAGTAAATTTTAACCAAGAGTCTCTATTAGACCATATAACCGCCGAATACTCTCTTCCAAGGCGTCAATTGTCCCGGTCTTATCTGCGAAAACAAGCGACTTAATAAAACCCTACAATAAATAGTTCAGCGCTGTTTAATCGAATTTTGGAGCCCACGCCTCAGGCCCACGACGTGGGATAATGCGGTCACCAAAAGTTTGCTTCAAAAAATATATTGTTTCGTTGTCAATATCCACATCCTCCAATTCAGGCACGAAACAGTCATTATTCATGGCTTCTCCATTAACTGCAGTATTATTCCCGGCTTTGTTATTGAAGTAATATACGTCATGGCCCTATCTGCTCATAGAGGACATAACGGAACAATGAATTTGTTTATTAGCGTATCAATTCAATCAAAAGTGAGCTTCATCGCTGAAGAAAATTTTCTTGTGGAAATCATCCTCTTTTGGACACATTCACCGCACGCGCGACGAGCTTGATTTTAATTTTTTAAGAGTGCGAACCTAGTTCTTGATACTTTGGATACTTTGCTCTTTTTTGGTACGCATTGTTCACTAGAGTAATCCCATCCATGGTTGCTCGGACTTCCTACTCTGCTGGACGATCATGTCAGCCGAATATTATTTTGTTGATAAATTTGCACGTTTTGAAACCGCCGTTCTGAAGTAAGTCTGTATATAAGTTCCAAGGATTTAAATTATTTTCATTCATACTCAGAGTTAATATACATTCCGTAACCGATGTTCTGAAGTAAGTCTGTTCATTATGAATCGATATAAATCAAAAAATATCTGACAAAAAGATCAATTCTGAAAAAAGTATTGCCTCATTGAAAACCACATGTCTAAACAAACATCCAAAAGTAAAAAGAAGTCCGAACATCTACAGAGTAAAATTTAAAATATGCTTTTTAGCGATTATATTCTATTTAAGGATGACTGGACTTGTTTGACTGAGGAACTTTTTAGATAGTGAATTTCTTATAGAATACTAAGTACAAGCATGATGAAAATTATTTTGAATAGTTCACTTCAAATCAGTAATACTATATTACTTAGAAGATCACCAAAGTTTTTTGTCTCTATAACTTAGTTCAAAACTCACTGAAAGAGAGTGTTGTATGAAGAATGTTTAGATCCAACGAAAAAACATCAGTCTCGCTTAGAATCTCACTGGCAGATTTTATTTTTTATGCATAAGAATAGTCTGAGATGATCATGTGTTAATATAAAATGACCGCATAAACTTGATTCTCAATTACATATGAGAAATTTCTAAAATATTTGACTAAACTGCTCTCTTTCACTCTCCACTTCACTGAGACAACACACAAACTTTAAAAACTTAGCTTACTTGCAAAATACACGACAACCCTAAATATACTTTCGAGAGAACATGAGGTTGGCTGTCTGATTTGGCGTTAAACGGTCCTTCAATATTTAGGTCGACTAAAATATTGAAAATTTAATTTATCTTGATTGCATTACTTACAATTTGAATTCAATATTCTCGATGGGTAGGCTCTCACATTATGCATATGCCATATGTAGGACTGAGTATATATAAATATGTATAGGTATACCATAAAAGCCATAAAGCATGCAAATGACCCACAAGACCGACAGCAAAGTGCATATTTTATATACCGAGCATAATACATATAATAACATACTTATATACCCATAACTATATACTTGCATATGCTTACTCACATATCTACAGCGTTATACACAACTACACACCCTATAAAATAATACAATTAACTTCAATTTCATTATTATTAACTGGCATTAAAGCAATGAACATTTCATTACAAAGTGCATTCCATTCCCTTTTTTATTGTAAATACGAATGTGTGTGAATATGCCCGATATGCCGAGGAAATCAGTTATTTTTTGTAATACCAGGGTATTAAACAAAACATGACTAATGTACGGAACGAATTATATGAAACAAACAAAAGCAACAAAAGCAGCCAAAACGAAACAAAAATAAGGCGTAACCCGATAGTGGGTACATTGCGCTGGAATTTGTATAGGCGAGCTCCGACAGTGCAGCGCAGGAAGTTAAAGTCACGGAGGAGTTGATGAAGAAGATAGACTAAGCTTCTTAGAAGTGGTCAACACATAGATCTGAGTCTTCAAACTAAGTTTACATACAATCTGTATATTTTAGACATTTAAGTGTTGATGCAAGTAGAGGTACTTTTTTCAAAAGTCTTTTTTCACAGATTACGAGTGAGTCGTGTGTCAGATCAGGTCCGGCACGAAGTGAAGAAAATATAGCAGCCGTAGTTGAGAGTGTACAAGAAAATCGTGGAGAGTCAATTTGGCGCCGATCACGGTAACTCGGACTGACGTATGAAACTACTTGGACCATTTTACATCGAGATCTTAAATTGAAAGCGTACCAAAATAGCTTGTGCAAAAAATGAAACCGCTCGACCTCTTCCTCGGCTCTTGAAAAATTCCAAGAAGATCCGACGTTTTCAAGCTAAATTTTGTTCAGCGATGGAGACCATTTCTGGCTTAATGCGTATATAAAAAAGGGCATTTGGGTGAAGAGCAACCTGAAGTGATTCTAAAACTGTCATTTCATTCAGAAACAGAAAAACGGTTTGATGTAGTTTGTGGGCCGCTGGAATCATCGGTCCATATTTCTTCAAAATTATGCCGGTAAGAACGTAACCTTCAATGGCGACCGTTATCGCGCCATGAGAACCGACTATTTGAAGCCTGAAACTGAAGCTCGTAATCTAGGCGAGATGTGGTTCAACAAGACGGCGACACTTCCCAGACATCGCATTAATCAATGCTTTTATTGAGAGAAATCTTCGGTAAACAGATAATTTCACGTTTTGCGGCGGTCGGTTTGTCACCAAGATCGTCTAATATCAAGATATATATATTAAGACTTTTTCCTGTGTGGATAAGTAAAGTCTTAAGTCTATACGGAGAATCTTCCTTCGATTCAGGCCTTGGAACAAAGCATTACGCGTGTCATTCGGCAGTTACTATTCGAAACGCTCGAACGAGTCTTTGAAAATTGCACTCAACGGATGGACCATCTGAGATGTAGCCGCGATCAACATTTGAAAAAGATAATCTTCAAAAAATAAATGCGAAAGAATGTTCTTTCAAATGCTAAAAAACATTCACCATCAAATTTTAAGATTCTGTGCTTTTTCTTGAAAAGTTTGAAAGTTGAAAAGAAAGTTTCTAGGAAAACTTGAAATGGATCACCCTTGATTGCAATAATATAAAATGTTTGGTTACTTAGCCCTTAATTACTTTTTTATTTTGGTTCAGACGACTTCTTACAATCACTCTCCTTACTCTCCTTAATCCCTCTTGAAAAAATTGATGCCAAAGTTTGGGTCAGAAGCCGCGATTTCATATAAAATATTAACAACGGGAATAAATAGTCAACATTAGTTGCTTTTTTAGGACTCTAGAGGGCCCTTTATAAAGAGCTCGGCATAAATTTAAAGTATTATAAGGATCATCTTGTAAGCGAGCGGGAAAAAACACCCGCTTAAAACACTGACTGTATCCAAAACAACAACACAAACCCTGCAATTTTTGGGAACTTCTCATTTATATTAAGAAATAAGTATCTCCAAGCGACGTGTTAACTTACACAGTTTTCGAATAATGGATACATAGACACCTTTGCTTCGTACTTCAGTATTCTTTCACAAATTTAAGCTTCCCTTTGTTGTGGTATTTTACAGGGACTTTGCGTTGTGCCACAATTCCCACAAAAGTGTGTCGAAGTAAAGTGAAAAGCCTAAATTTACAGCGAAACAGTTGCCGCTTTACTTTACTTTTAGTAGTCTCGGTTAGCCCACACTTACCAAATCGGTATGGCTTCGGTGCTTTTAACACGCTTTCAATTGTGTCGAAAATAGACCACATTTGTGTTAAGGGTGTTTAACGTGCAACACAATACGAAGAAAAAACACAGAATAGTAACTTTTTGTTACACATTAAGTTGTTTCCGGCCGATTACTACCTGAATTGCAGGCATCAGGTAGCACTGGCGGCCACTGTGTCTACACTTTACGCCAGTCATTGCACACTTTGTCGTATCTTTTTAAAGTTTATACTATTTTGGGGTGACTAATGAAAACTTGTATACTTTAGTGTGCTGTTCAAAAGTAACTGTAACTTTGTTAGCTCACCGAACTAAACACGATCTTGTAAACGAAGCATTATAATAAAAAATAACAATAATATAATGAAAAGTTTTCAAAATTATCTTCGCGGAAAACATAAAGGCATAACTTTTTTGTTACTAACATTAAATTTTGCGCAATTTTTTATAAAAAGTGACTTTATATTTTTGCTTGAATGCACAACTGGTTGCACACCCTGTTTATTATGCAATTTGCGGTATTTTCTGTAAACAGTTTTTATGTGCCCTATATTAACTAGTTTGCCAACTGACTATTTTTAGCTAACTGTATCAATGCGCATAACTTACTTTTTGTACAGCTTTTTGCTTTTTTGCGGGCAATTTTCTCTGGCGCAACAGGGTGCCTTTCTATTGCTTTGCAATTTTTAATAGCAGAAAGCAAAACATACTTAAATTCTTAATTTACAAATTTTTACCACTAATTGTGGTAAATATGTTTAGTTAAGCGCAAAATTATTGGTGAATTACGATAATTACAATAAAAAAATCGATCGGCCTTTGCCGCTTTGTTGCTATTCAGGCGGGTAATTGCTCATCATAGTCGGGCAATGGAACATCTATTCCATTGTCATCGATTGGGGAATCGGGTTGGCAACTCCAGAAGTAACACTTTCACCACCGTCCAGTGTGGAGAAGTGTTCCCTCCAAAACCTCAGTATGCTCTGAACATCGGCCACTAGATCATCACTTTAGGTCCTACAAGAGCATGCTCCGATCTTGAAACCTTCGCAGCATCATTTTTTAGAATTTTCGAGCATTACCGCAGTCGGCCCGTTTCTCAAGCTCTTCATACTGACGCATTTTCCCTTGCCTTTTTTGTCTACATATACGTCTCAGTACCTATTTTATTTTTATTTTTTTTATAGGCAGTCTGCTTTCTCTCTACTGTGACACGATAGTCCTCATGGTACTACCTGTTTTTCCGACCTTTACGAATCCCAATGGTTTCGCTTGCAGCTGTACGTAAGGAACTTGAAATTTCGTCCCATAGGGATCTTATACCGAGTTGCTGTAGAGTGCTCTCAGAGAGCACGTGTGGAAGCCGAGTAGAAAACTGCTTCGCTGCCGGTTATGATAGTACTTCCCGACGTCGTACCTGTCCTGAGTTTGTCAAAGGGCGTGCTTTGCTGTACAGAGACAGGTGCATATCTTCGCTACAATAAGATAGTGGTTCGAGTCCAGGAAAAGTTCTCGCAGTTACGCACGTGAGGACACTGAAGACGTGCCGTCCACCTAACGCAATACGATCAAACTGGTTACGAACTTTTAGATCCGGAGACAGCCAATTAGCTTGATGAGTTTTCTTGTGCTGAAGTCTAATACTAAAGCAACCATATTTGGGGCCCTTGCGAAGTCGTGCAGCCTCAACCCATTTGAAGAGGTTTCGCCATGGAACCTGAATTTTCCGACTGCTGTACCAAAGATGTCTTCTTTGCCCACCCTGGCGTTAAAATCACTAAGTAAAACTTTGACATTTGTGTTGCTTACAGTAACTTGAAATATGTATCTCGGCCAAAAAATAAAATTAAATCGCGAGCTATGGCATTAAAAAGATATTTCCGAAGCAAACGTTGAATTTACCCAAAATAATGGATCTGATTGAATTTTAGAAATCCCAACAATTTGAAAACTATTCTGTCAACTGCATATAGAGTATCAATTTAAGGTCATAAGCGGTTCTAAGGAAGTGCAAGTGCATATTAGGAAGGACCAAATCCCAGTCTTATCCAACATTTTATACTCCAGCAAAGATCAAAGCCGGTGAAATACCTTCAGATGTTGGTAAAATTTTATATTTAGGAATGTTGTGAAAAAATTCAACATTGATTGTTCAATGAGAGACACGATGATTCGTTAATATCAGAAAATACTCCCTTCGAATCTCAATGATAAATACAACAATAAAAATATTTGGATGTTTTAACTTTAACGCCTGGAAAATATGTACTTATATTAAACCTACTAAGGGGCAGGACCACGCCCACTTTTTCCAAGGTTTTCAAACAACAGATTCTTCTGCTAATGCGGTTCATTGTACTAAATAACAGTTATATAGCATATGGAGAAGCTTAGTTAAAGTGACACAACACAAGTTTTCGTTTATTGGCATTTTGTAGGCGTGACAGTCTTAAGATTATCTCTGCAACTTTGGTGGAAAACTTATATTCTAAAGAGTGTTAACTATACGTTGTTTGATATTAGCGCATAGAAAGATTATCTAATATACATACATATATACAATAAAAAAGTAACACTCTCTAAAATCCCTTAAATCACACTCAGAGGCACTCAAAACTTTATCTTAAGTAGGTAATGTAAAATTCTTGTATTGTATAAAGTAAAATTAACAGAAAACTTATTGGATGACAATAAAACTTCGTGTTTATTTCGAACACAACTTTACGATGTTATCAAATGAGGTTAGTGGTTGTCGCCTAAGGCTATGCGCATAGTGGAGGCAACGCAGCAGAGCAAAAAACATAGAATAAGTAACTCTGTTCAAACATTGTATTTCTTGTAGCTACTACTGTTTTACCCCTATTTAGCCTTTACTTCACTAGGCATCCAGCCTTAAGCAAACAAACGTGGACAGGAAAGTTTCCCAAAACATATTAAATCAATATGCAAGTAGTTGCCATCATCAACAGCACATACATATGTATGTATACTGTTATGCAAAAATAGGAAGCAAATCCACCTTTACAAGGGTTAATGTTCCACTTTTCGTCACTGTCTGAAAATAGCTGCTTGTGCTGTAGCCAAAGAGGGTGGTAAATGAGCTAGGCGGGAACTGATGCGACTTGAACTCGATAAACTTGCTGTAAGTGTATGTCAATAAAGCAACAAGATAGGAAATATGTAAACAAATTAGCGGTACAAGTCGCGGAAATACAAATATTTATACATATCTACGCGCTGTATGAGAAAATGCAAATATTTACAGGGTAATTCAATTGCAATTGCTTGACCTTTTCCTCTTCTACGTTTTCAGCGGCATTAAATTAGCTGTAAGTTAGATTCTAGAAACTTTTATTTATAACTCTTTACATACTGTGTACATATCAGCTAGTAGAAACGTCAGCTGCTGGAAAATAAGTAAATATCAGAGACAGATAACGGGACGCTACAAAAATAGACCGATAGGGACAGCAAATGACGCCATATTTTTTCCCGCTCGTTTGACATTTCTCTTCGGTAAGGTTTGCCATTTCATCGTGGAAAGATATACGATCCGACAACGAGTCGAAATTATTAAAATTTACTAACGACATGCGGAGTCAGTAGCCTCAACTTTAAGAGCGCTACGTCCAATTTATCTTCTTCCTGATCTTCCTGTCAGATCGTCTAGTGGAAAAATTTGAATCCAGAGACACAGTACAAAATGTTTCCGTGCCAGTGAGACAAAGAAGTGCCCGGTTGTGTCGAAAATATTACTGCCACTAGCGCATCAACTGAGGAAGACCCAAATCAGCCTCTCACACGACGTCATCTGTGATGTCGTGGAGAGTTTTGCGAAAAGATCTTGGCTGTAGGCCAACAAAAATCAACACACGCAGGAACTGAAGCCGCTTGACCACCATAATCGTGGTATGTTCGTGAATTGGGGTGAGCAACAATTTCAAAAGGATCCAGATTTTCGTACTCCATAAGTCATCATTGCATCCCGAAAAAATTACGGCTTGGTGCGGTTTATGGGCCTGCGGCGTCATTTGGCCGTACTTCTTCCATGATGATCAAGACTGGCACGTTACTGTAAATGGGAATCACTACCGCGCATTGATAACCGAATATTTTTGATCCGAATTGGACGATATGCATATGGACAATATGTGGTTCCAACACAACCACAATCGATTCGACCAGGTTTGGCGAACGTGTTATCTCAAGTGATGGCCCAGTCAATTGGCCGCCTCGGTCGTGAGATTTGACGCCGTTAGACTATTTCCTGTGGGGCTACAATACTATAGTCTATGCCAACAAGCCAGAGACGATTGATGAACTTCGAAAAATTGCAGCAGTATCGGCCGATTTATGCTTGAAAACCATCGAAAATTGTGTTCAGCGTCTGGACTTCTGCAAGCATGGCAAGCAAAAGAAATCGAATTCCATACATAATGGCATCAAATGTACTTTAACAGGAATAAAGAATTTCATTGATATTCCAATCAAACCTCAAAAAACACAAGAGCATAATTTTCACGGCTGTAGGACAATTTTGCCAAGATACAGAGAAAAATTACTTGATGAAAACATCAACTCTGGGTAAAGTGGGTGCCTCAAGACCCACAACCGACCAACCAGGAATGAATTTATAATTCTGCGCAATATTTGGTAATCCGAAACATTTCTTCCCTGCCATGCCCAGTCAACGGTTGCCCGAGTGGACTGCACCGATTCAAATCCAAGGCGAAGAAGAACGTAGCAATTAGCGGGCACTGTTATGGTGTCTATATTTTTGGAAGAATTTGGAAGAATGAATTAAAATTTTCTTGAAAAAGAACGGATCTAAATAATTATATTGAAACAAATCAATGAATACCTTGGGTTAATGCACTGAGCTTCGAGTTTCTCAGCATCCATGGTATTTTTCGGATCCGGCCAGGTATTTCGCAGTTCTAATAGCTCAAAAGAATGCTGAAGGATTGGAAATTTAGTGACAATGGAAAAAAACTCTTGGGAAGTGAGGCCTGTTTTGAAACATTTTTAGTCGCACTACAAATATGATCTCAAAATGAATCGGAAAAGAGTGGAAAGCCGCTATAATAATTTTAGATCAGTTTGTTAAACTTTTTGTATGATTTTTTAGTTCTGTCGGCCTTTCGAAATAACTAATATATAGGGTTGTTCAATGGGGCACTATAAAAGTAGACCGATAGGAACAGCAAATGACGCCATACTTTTTCCCGGTCTTTCAACATTTCTCTTCAATAAGGTTGTCCATTCGGACAATAGACAGCCCGAGTAACGAAGTTCTCGCCTCATGACGTCATTTATTTTATGCATACAAAATTCCTTTTGATTCCCAAAATATGCATTCCTGCTGCTCGTCAGCCGAAAGTTTATTGAACTCCAGAGCTGGCTGCTCACTCCAGCGCCCGGACATGTCATACATTAATTGACCGTTAGAAGGCAAAAAAACTTTCGCATGACTGTCGATACAACGGAAGAAATGCAAAAAAAGACCTGAGTATTAAAAAAATTAACAACCGTCATAAAATCCGCATACAACAAGTTCATTGACATTGCCCAAGCAATCACAAGCGCACACGCCGCCCTGCTGCCAACTGCCTGTTGCCCTTAGCGCACTGCCCCCTCGCACGCCATAGCATGCCGATTGCATATTAGTGCGCCGCTGCTCGGCATAATTGCACGGAATCCACTTAGTGCAGCGAGCCGAGTGGCCGGACGGCATGCATACGGGAATTCATTAAAGGCCGACGCAGCCGCGACGAACGAGCAACAGCTACGCCCAGCCGCCCAACCGGCCATAAAAATGTAGCCCCAGCAAGACCAACAGCAAAGTCGCTGCGGTCGCAAACATATTGCAATGAAAATATTTATGAACCAATGAAGCTGGCGGCAGCGTGGAGCTTCTGGGGCAAACAAAGGAGCAGTGTTTCCAGCAGCTGAACCTCCGTCCTCGTTCTTGGGCGCATTGAGGGCCACGCACTGGCTTCCGATGCGGACGCGGCGAACAATTAACAAGCCGGTGGGTGGTGGCGGCGGCTGATTAAGCCGGTGCAGGACAGAGGCGGGCAGGGTCGTTGAGTGAAATAGAAATGCCAAAGGCAATTAAAAGCAAGCAGTAGCAAAAGAAGCGTGAAAATAAAAATAATGGTAAATGTGCACTTTGTTCAATGAATGCATGTAGCATACGATTGCCTTGTTGCATGACATTCTGTGCCACAGCAGCAATAAAACAATGTGGAGAGGCGACACAAAGCCCGGCAGCTACAATAAAGGTAGTACAAGTTCAGCGTGGAAGTAAAACAATAATTTTATCGGCTCAGCGCAGAAAATGGGTGTGTTCCAAGCGGCAACCTTGCGGCATGAGATCCCCGAGAGCCGGCGACTGAATGCCAAAACTTCCGGCCGCCGGAAAGATGGCAACTTCGGCGGACTGCGCATGTAATTGACTGGATGTGTCACTGTCACTGGCGATGCAACAACTCGCAAATAAAAACAACAAGTACAACAACAGCAACGAAAAAACCCCAGAAAGCGTAAACAACAAATGATGTGGCCATTGAGTAATGCTACAAATTGACTGCCAACCGAGCGACGTGCGCGTAACCTCAGTCATGTCACAATGAAGTGTCGAGTAATACTGATAATGGAACAAAGATAAGTTTTATTATCTTGCTCGGCGACAAGCTGCTCCACTTTAAAGTGACGAGTGCGTTGTTGTTGCTCGTTCTGGCGGAGGCAGAAGACGGCCGCGGAACGCAGGCGGCAAAGCGACCACACGCATGCATCATTGACATCCGGTTAGTGGAGTTGTGTGCGCGCACTTCCAGCATGACAGATTGGCTGGCGAGTGCCATTGGGCGGCAGTTGCCATGCACTTTCATTCGCTATAAATAAGCGCAGGCAATTACCGCGATCTTCTTTCGTGACAAGGTTGCACTAAATGTTGTTGGAATTGTCTTATATAAGAGCTGTGTGCGATAATAGCGGCAGTGACAAGTGGTTTTTCATCATCTTTGCGGAAAGATCAGTGGCTGACGAAAGCTGATCTTTAAATCATCAAATTACAATTCGACTTAGGAATGGTAGATACGTCTTAAAGACAAAGCTTCAGGGAAGCAAGAAATATGAATACATAACATTTTTTATTGTAATATAGAGCCGAGCTAACATCGAAGGAGAAACGAAAAAATCAACGATAAATGATAATGTTGACCGCACAACCCATCTTATTAAAGCTCTCCGACAACAGATGTTGATGACGTCCCAAGTCTCAAGTCTCATTACAATTCTATTATTGTGATAAAGAATCATAGGTAACGGCAAAACCTTAGTAATTGTGCTGCAGAACTCACCTCAAACAACCTTCACACTGAAAAAAAAACTATGACACGAACTGACTAAGATCTCTCGGCTCTTTTACGAAATCTATAGCGTAACTTCGAACATGTCGGGAACCTCAATTAATTAGCAGAAGTTGGTCGAAATAGACCTAGATTTATATTCTACTATAAAGTCTCAGATCTAGCAAAGTTAGACACAATCAAAATAAATGAATTTCACATCAACTCATTTCATTTGAATAAAGACAAGCATCCAGAGTCCCCGATTGAACCAAGAAAACAAGATTATATGTCATAAGCCACAGGAAGAAAGAGCTGACGGCCGAAACTCTCTAAGTATCTGTCTGAAGCATATTTTTCTTAACATCTGTAAACGACTAAAACTAAGGACCACGCTAAAATTTAGTGTTTAGAAGTTGCGTCAGTCAAGAAGGAAGTGTTGAATTGTTTCCACCTCATCTTCTTCCATACAATTTTTGCAGATGGCGTCTGGTAAGATTCCCAACCTTGCAGCATGGACGCCAATAGGGTAATGGCTCACTGCCCTGCTCCACCAACGGCTTTTCCCATAACTTTCTCGCCGGTATATGGGCAGAGAAGGAGCCGCCAGTGTTCGGTTTGGCGACTCCATGATCTAAATGATCCGGTATCTGGATATTCGAGTATTCAGACACGTGTTCTTTTAGAAACCCAGATTCTCTGAGTCTGATAGCAACTTTTGCAGCCATACACCTTCCGACGATATCTACAGGCACTATGTGTAAGATTCAAGCTTCCATGAAGTGTAATGGTGGGAGTGGACCTTAGCGCAGCACACCTGATAATGAGCGCCGCCCGTTGAACGCTCTCGAGTTTCTTTGCAAGTGCGGTCTTTTCTAGAGCCCTCCACCACATAAAGACTCCATAGAACGTAATGGGCTTGACTATGGTGTCGTAGAGCCAGAGGACCACTTTCGGTGGAAGAACCCACCATTTTGCAATGGCTGCTCTACAGCAGTATAAAGCAATCGATGTATTTCTTGCTCTGTCAGCGACATCGGCTTCCTATCCAGGATGAGCCCTAGATATTCTACTGTATCCGCCGATTGCAGACGAATGTCTCTCATCTGTGGCAGCGGAATATCACTCGAGCGGTCATAATAATAAAACTAGTTTTGAATTCACCTCATAACAATAAATTAAAAATGCGCTTAAGTCAAAGTAGACAAGGCAGACAGCGCCAGACTAAAAATAATGCAAAGTAGCTTGCGGACAACTGTCAAAACTAAATGTGACAGCAGGCGACTCAACATGACGGCGCAGCAACAAGTTGGTGCAGCGACATTAACTGTCATGCGAAAGGAAGGGGAAACTGAGTGGCTGCGATTTATAAATGGTCGCTGAGGTGGAGAGCAGTCATTGCGCGGCATGGACAATTGTTTTACTTGAAAGCTTTGACGGAAATTATAATAGTAGTATGGACATGATTGCTGGTTAATATACAAACCAAAAGCAAAAAGCACAGAGCAACATTAGTCAAGCTTAGAAAGTCTAATATGAAAATAAAGTAAAGTCAAAATATGAGAAATTCGGCAGATAATATATAAAAATGTTTATAATGAAAATTAAGTAAGTAAGCATAACAGAAATAAAAAATTAAAACTTCACCACCGCAATATAAACATTATGACTCAAAGGACTCATTTGTTTAAAACAAAAACCGTCGCGTTAACGTGTTTGAAACAATGCTTTCTGAATACCAGGATGTCATGAAACGTATTATTGCTGACGATGAGTCTGGATCTATGTTTACGACCCGAAAACAGACGATCAATCGGCCGAACATCGTGGCAAAAGTGAGCCGAAACCGAAAAAACGACGTCTAACAGTCCAAGGTTGTGTTATCGATTATCGAGGTGTGGTACACGCCGAATTCCTTCCGACCAGTCAAACTGTCAACAAGGAATACTATTTAAGTATTATGCGTCGTTTGCACGAAGCTATTCGTAAAGGAAGCCGGAACTGGACTGAGAAGAATCAGTTATTGTACTACGATATTAGTATGGTATACTGATCATAAAGAGAGAACAAGGAGTTATAGTCAGCGAAGAACTGTCACTTGAGCGGCATTTTCAAAAAACATGTTAAGAGATATTTACTGAAGCTGCAACTTCTTCCTTACCTCCGTCTGCATTTATGCGAACTAGTCACTCAGTTTTCGAGATATCGATATCAAATTCTGTCCACTTCCTTTTCACACCAAGAAGCTACTCATTTGTTGAATCCGCCGATATCGGACCACTATATCATAAACCTGCCATATAAACTATCCGATCAAACTGAAGTCCTTGTACAGAAAACTTTTTCGTTCGATAACGCATATTCACGAAATCAGGCATAGGTTATTACCTAAAGGAATAGTGCGATCTCCGAAGAAATTCTGTAGATCAGACTACTATAGCATATATGTAGCTGCTTTGCAAGTTGAACGATCGGAATAAAGTGCTTATCATAAAACTTTCATATTTGTGACAGGTGTTGTAGCTTCGGTGCAGCCGAAATTAACGTTTTTTCTTGTTTTTTTTTTCATTGACTCACCCAAAATTCTTTGTAGAACATTACTGGCTCCACATTTGGTGCATGGGTCGTGCAGTTTTCACAGAAAGTGTAGGCTTTCAGCAATAATAACTGTAATTCCATCATCACCAATAGCTTCACTTCAATTTTTATTGTTGAATTAATTGATTAATTTGCGCGCAGAAATGTCAAAAACACTAGCGCACGCGAATAGTTTCCACTAAGTGGCTGATATGCTTATTAATCACACGAGAATTGCGGAATCGCGAAAAAATCAGTAGCAAGCAGGTAATCACGGCTACCGCTCAACTTAAACGGCGAACTGAATGTGACGGAATGCAGATTTTAATTAGCCAAGTCAAGCGAAAACAGACTGGCTAAACTGAAATTGGCATAAACTTGTCAAGACGCTGTGGTTTGTCTGCATGCGCCGAGTGCAAAGTCAAGCACTGACACACGTTTGTACCTAGAACTGTCTTCCGCCATGCCACAGATGCCATCCGCACTACGAAAGCGAGCGCTTCTGACCTCGTAATCGTGGCGCAGACCAATTGGCTATGCTTTGCTGACTTCTGGTACAAAACGCTTAATCGCTCGGTCGTGAGAACAGCTGTGCACTTTGGAATCACGGCGCATTTCAGTATTCCAAATGTATCACTGCACATGACACAGCCGTTTATGCAGTAAGTGTGTGTGTGTGTGTGTGATCACTTGCCGCAGTAGCATGGGCTTAGCGCAGAATTATGGGCGATAAAATTAGCGCTGGCAGTTCTGCAGTGTCTACGCCGGTGAACAGGTGCATCGCAATATATTTCAAGTGATTTCTATAGTTTAAAAGTGAGTGAAGCGTGAAAATGGGAAAATGTTCCTTTGTTCCTGACGATGCTGACGATGCTGACGGGAGAGCGGAAAGAGTGGTGGAAGCAGTGGGTAAGCATGCAGCTAATTAGTGACCGAAATAAATTGCTCACCGCTTTTCTTTTAATTGTAAACATTAACTTGGACTAAGAGCTAGAGCCGGCTCCATTTCATTTTTCGCGCCAGCAAGAGAAAATCCAGTTATAATGCAGTTAGTGGAACTTTAAAAGAACAATAAATAACAGCGTCTGACGATTAAACTTAACTATCCACTCTGTAGATCATACGCTTGAGTTCGAGGCCGCAACAAAATCTAATTATGAGAAAGTCTTCAGTCAATCAAAATATTCCTAAGAAGCACCAATTTTGAGTACCAGCTCCGAAAAACACCTAATCAAACGATTATGATTCCCGACAAAGCATAGCATACATCGAGATAAATACCATCGAAACCGTGTTGTTGTAGATTTCATAGTTTAATTCGATCTAAAACCCGGAAAAAAGAAGAGCCTCATAAGGTTCAGCACAGTATTTTCGATACAGCAGCTTGAAAATAACTGAAAATGACAAAAATGTTTAGTATAACTTTGGATCATCAAGAGGGGACTGGAACTCGCCAGACACAACACTGTTAGATTGCTGAAACAATAACATTGGATCCACTAAAATATATATTTCGTTGCGCTGAACTGTTTACAATGAGATCTTCTTAACTGTCAACTCAGATAACAACAAGATTTAACTTTGAGTCGAACGCTTTACACCTCCAGTTTGCCGAACCAAGTATCAGAACTTCGACAGAGCGCTAGCTCCGCTGTGGACGACTTAGATCTGAGATCTAGTATGTACTAAGTTCTTTGAGGTGCTTGTATATAGTAGTTTCGATTCCGCTAAACTACTCGGCCATGGTTTTTAATAGTGTACCTATTTTCAGCTGCCAAAATTCACTAAGCAGTGAATATTTGCTTAAAACCTAAGTTAGTTTAGAGGAAGTCTAAAAAGATCACGTACAATACAATAAAGAACCAAGTACAAGATGTTGAGCAAATCATTGAGAGGAATGCCACCGAGTTTGCAGTCTTTGGCCACATATAAAACCGCATCGTTCCTGCTAACGTAGACCCAACTGTTTTGGGAACATGAAGAACTTGTCTTCAAACCCAGAACAGTGTGTCCTCGACAAGACATTTTAATTCCATTTCCAGAGCCTTGTTTACCTTGGTCAGAATTAACAGATGCAACCGAGTTTAAAGTTTTTGGCCCGATATAAAACCGGATGGGTCGCGCTTACGTAGACCCAACTGTTTTGTGAACAGGAAGATCGTGTCTTCAAAATAGAGGAATGTGTACTCGAGAAAACAATTTTGTTCCATTTCGAGAGCTTTGTTGTTGGTCAGCATTAACGAATGCCGCCGAGCTTACAGTCTTTGGCCAGATATAAAACCCACCCAACAGAACAATGTGTCCTCGACAAAAAATTTTTATTCCATTTCCAAAGCCTTGTTTGCATTGGTCAGCATTAACGCAGATTTATACAGGGCGGTTTCTACTCTCTACAAAAAGTTAAGTTTAACTGGCCGGCTACCACGCCTTACGTAAACCTATTGGTTTTTGGTAACTATCTGCAATAAGTATTTGGGATCCAACTGATCTTGAAAATGATATTCACTCAAACGAAGAATAATAGTCGATAATATTATAAAAGCAAGCTCTAAAGACTGCCCACAGTGGCGCTAGCGATCTGTCGAAATTCTGACACTTAGTTCGGCAAATTGGAGGTGTAAAACGTTCGCCTTGCAAATAAATTTGGGTTTTCAACCCTACAAGGCAAGTACCGCCCTCATATTTCAGAAAATGCTTCAAATATTTGATAAATATCTGAATGAAATTGCCTCTTCTTTCTTCTGAACACATTAACAATGAGTTTATTTAAGACTATGAAACCGTGAAGTCTCACAACAAATGTAGCAATTTCATGGCAGTAATTTGTAACGCATAGCAAAGCACAGAACTCATTGTTTGTGCCACAAAATAATTTCGGAAAAAAGTTAAATAAAACTCTGCCAACCAAGTAAAATAAACGCAAACAAGTCAACAAAGAAGTCGCGACAAGTAGACTTCAGCGTGGCAGCAAACCGGTAGCACAGTCTATTAGCCAATCCGTTTATACAACATGTGAGCGACAGACGGACAGCAAATGCGCAAACGCATGCAGGCACGCACTACGCAACTTTAAGATAACCGCAAGCCGCCACACAAACCAAGCCACAGCCGGCCAAACCGACCGAGTCGACCAAGCCGGCCCAACCAGCACTGACTGTAGCCCGGCCATTGCAGTCAACCTGCCCCCAGAGCAGTCGCTAAACCTGTTTGTGGACTAGCAAGAATGTTGCTGCTTGCAAATTTATGTATTTACAGCTGCGTGCTGCCATGCGGCTAAACAGAAGTCAACTGGCTGCCCAGCCGAGCAATAAAATCCGAAGTGAAAACATGAAAAATGAAGAAAAACAAATGCAACAAATATGAATTTAAGTACAATAACAAGTGATATGGCTTGCAGATGTTGTTGGAGGGTCGAAAGAGTGCAGTGTGGAGCCTGAAGAAATGAATATCCACATGCATTCCATAAACGAGTATGCTAAGCTTATTATAATGCTGAGTGCAGGAGGTAGTTAAGCGCTGAGACTGAGCCATAAAAGGAAGTTAGTCAGTGCGGCAGACGGTGGTGCAAGATATTTTTAGGATTTGCTATTGATAACCGCGCCCAACATGTTGCAACATGGGTAATGAAGCTTGATTTACGGAATGAGTACGGCATCAATAGAGATACCCCCCAAACTCGGAATCTAAGAGCTTTACCGTCCGTCAGAGCATATCGTCCGAACGGATGAAAACGGATTCATGACTCCAGCTCTGACAGTATTCGACGAAGTACTCACCGGGAGAAGCGGAGCAAGAGCAAGACCTCCACTATGTTGGAAAGATCCGGTGGAGAAGGACCTGGCTGCACTTGGAATTTCCAATTGGCGCCATACAGCGAAAAGGAAGAACGACTTGCGCTGTTGTGGACTCGGCTATAGCCGGGTAAGCGGTGTATACGCCAATAAAGAAGCAGAAGAAGAATAATTCGAATGGTTTATCTGTCGGTTCAATTTTCGAGCGTTAATACGGTCTTTGGTTAGCCGTCCAAAAACTAAGATTCATATAATTTTATCCTTGTTCTCTTCGCATAACGGTATTTTCGAAAATTTACGGATTAAAGAGGGGAATATCCATTCCGCTTCCGACCGAATTTAGTGCTACCTTTCTAGTTGTATCCCTTGTAGACGCCAGAGTCAATAAAGTGGTTATTGCTGTTGTTGCTATTTATAAATACATTGCAATAATTTGTATGCAACGCAAGTAGTGATCAAATCATACCAAGCCAAGCTAAATCAAGTCCATAACCCACTCTAAGCCCCCACATAGCCTGGGACCGGTTCTACACATTGAAAGTGGACGCCAATCAGATGAAAAGGTAGAGTTTATGAGGAAGTGCCACAGGAATGCAACAGCAACAACATTAAAGCACTATACAACAGCTTGTGGCATTCATGCGACTAACAACAAAAACAGCAAAGTATGCCATGACAGAAGTGTTGAAAGAATTTGTGATATCCATGGCGACACTTATCGCTTTGAGTAACTTCGCTTGCCGGCTGAACGCTACACTATCCACACACAAACATACTGACAGCTGATGAAGTAGGAGAAGTGAAGAAAATATGTTGACGAAATCTCAAGTGTGCCAACTTTATATAAGCTTAAAGCGATTAAGCGTGTGTGC
Organism: Bactrocera tryoni; assembly: GCF_016617805.1. Classification (NCBI taxonomy): domain Eukaryota; kingdom Metazoa; phylum Arthropoda; class Insecta; order Diptera; family Tephritidae; genus Bactrocera; species Bactrocera tryoni. The sequence goes on from NC_052503.1 coordinate 48,333,429, forward strand.
CACTTACTGTGCAGATAAATATTGTATGGCTTCCGGGTGCTGAGCCGCGTCAAGCGAGTAAACAGCGAGTTATATGAGTAATAGAAAGGAAAATTATTTTCGGTTTTAGTTGAATAGCATGCCTTGTAAATAAAATAATACATTGTTTGAAAAATGTCGATTTATTTACGAAAGTGTGCTTTTAGAAGCTTTCAAAGGCACCAAAGGGAGGAACAAATTAACATAAAATTCATGTCACAAAAATAAAAGATCCCTCACAAAACAAAGGGGTGTTATATAATCTATAATGCATATACGAAGCTTTCGGCGTTTGGAGCTTTCACCTTTCCTAGTTGTAAGAGAAAATTTCCTTCGTTGATTTATGGTATATAGTATGTCAGGATTGTTTCTCAAATAGTAGCCTATACAAGCTTTTATACTAAACGTCTACAACGACGAACCGAGAAGCTTTCACTTCAAAAGAAGCTTTCACTCACTTCAGTAAAATAACAAGAAATTTCAGGTTCAGAGAAACCAACAGAACTTTGTAATCAACTATATAAGTTGACGTCTTGAAATGTGCTCTATAGAGCTTTCACTTCAAACAGAGCTTTCAGCAAAAGAATTTCCCAAACAGTAGCGTATATAAGCTTTTTCGCTGTCTGTTACGACGAATCGAAGAGCTTTCATTTCAAAAGGAGCTTTCACTCACTTTAGCAAAATAGCAATAAACTTTAGCTTCAGACAATCAAACAGAACTTCGTTATCAACAGTATAAGTTGACGTTTTGAAATGTGCTTTATAGACGAAAAACAAGCTTGGCCTTCTTGGACAATTTATAAGAAAAAAAAAAGAACTGATCGAATACGGAAAAAACATTTCTATATGAAATCAACTATGGTAAACTATTCTCCACAAACTATCTACAGGATATCCAAAAACCAGTTCTGTTACTGATGAACTATTTATAAACTCGACCAACATTTTATCGAGTAAGAATCCAAGGTACTACATCCACATAGAACAAGTAAAGTGAGAAAGTAAGAATTACTAAGACAACCGATAATTTATCAGTGGAACAGTACTGAAAAATAACAAAACGAGGAACATTGCGTATGAATGTTTTTTTATATTTCCAGAGATTGATCCGGTCTGTGCAATAGTTAGGATTCCGAGAATCATCATAAACCTCCTAGTACCCGTAGCGGTTTGGAAGTTCCATCAGGGTATCGCGGAAAGCATTAAAGACAGTTCCACAAGTCCTTACTTTAATGAAACTTGCATTCCTTCTCTCTAACCAATATAGTATGCAAAAAGTAGAGAGAATCTGTTGGACACTTACATATAACAGTGCTTCAACCTAACCTTAATTTCTTACAAGAAGGTGATAAGTGACAAATAACAGCAAATTGATATTTTCTTCAAATATTTCTCTTAAAATCACTGAGAAAAATTGATAACAGTAAAAACAAAACGCAACACTGCCAAACTGCAAATTATCAGTTACATCAGATAATAACTTTATATCATCTCGACAAATTTAGACGGTCATAAATTCGGTGTTAATGCGCGAGGCAATCAACTTCGGGCATCGTATAGAACAGTTAGTACGATTCTAATTACTAACATCACAAACAAATTAGAGAATTAGCCATGAAGCGACCATCAAACGATTAGAGACACAGAGGAATGAAATGTCAAAGTGTCACCGCGGACCGGCTGTGGTTGATGGCTTCATAAGCGCAAATGAGAGAAGAACATTGTGCACAAAAACAAAGAGAACTCGAGGAATTGTCGAAGCAAATAATTGTGGCATCAACTGAAATTATACGCTCATAAGCGCTTAATATCTGCTTGCCAAAGGCGTAATGGATATTCAGACACGAACCATAAATGAACTAAAATGAGGAAGACATAACGAGTTTATTGCACTTTGCCAGCGGCATAGCTTCGGTTCGCCGCTAAGCTCAGCGATGGTTGATATTCAAATAGGCTACTTTCCCAAGCCATTACGAATAAGTCAGCCAAAGAGAAAGAAATAGTGCAAATACATACATAAATTCGAGATGCATATAATCAAATCTAGTGCCAACTATATTGAGAGCAATAATCATATCAGTCATATTGCAAGCTATGAGAGAGTTTGGAAACTAACAACAATACCAATATTGAGAATTCTTATGTGTTTTGTAATTTTCGAAAAGAAAACTACGATGCACGACCTTCCCAAGCGACATTGCTTTGCTCTATGGAGTCTTAAAAAGTTCCAAGAAGCAAATTTTTTCCAGCGAAAAGGCTCATTTCTGGCTCAATGGGTGCGTAAACAAGCGATATTGCGGCATTTGGGACGAAGAGCAAACTGAAGAGTTTCAAAAGCAGCCACTTCATCCAGAAAAAAACAAAGGTTTTGTGTGGTTTGTGGGCCGGTGGAATCATTGGTCCATATTTCCTCAAAAATAATGCCGGTAAAAATGTAACCGTCAATAGCGACCGTTATCGCGTCATGATAACCGACTATTTGATGTCTGAAATTGAAGCTCGTGACCTCGGCGTCATTTGGTTTCAACAAGATGGCGCCACTACCCACACAACGCATCAATGAATGGATTTATTGAGAGAACACTACGGTGAGCAGATAATTTCACGTTTTGGTTCGGGCGATTGGTCATGTGCTATCACATCATTCGACTTTTTCCTATGGGGATTTGAACAGTCTAAAGTCTATGTGGATAATCCCACTTCGATTGATAGCTTGGATCCCATTAAATTTGAAATTTTAGGGAACCTCGAAATGGATAACCCTTTAGTTATATAACCTTAACTCCAAATATCTGCATTTGAAAAGGAAACTTGATATAACTTTTTAGGCTTTCATGTGAGCCAAGTATTAATTTCTATGCAAATCTGCAATTTTAATAAGTCAACTTTATCTCTTTGAAGTAATATCAGAAGCATGGAAAATTTTACAGCCATATTCGATGAAAAGTCGTTAAACTTCTCACTGGGTTAATATATACTCCGATCTAACATAATCGTTTATTTTCTTCTTCATCGTCTTATTCGTCTTCTTTTTCTTCTTCGTCTTTTTCTTATTATTATTCTTTTTTCTCAATTCTTTCTGAGAAACTGTAGCCCAATTAAATTAACGACCATACCACACTTGCAACATCAAAATAATTGGAACGAATTCAAAGTAAACAGTGGAGAAGAGGAAAATAAATGAAGTAAAAAAGTACAAAAGTCCAAATTATGCATATTTAAAACATGTGAGCCCATATAGACCAATACAGTAAAACACCCAGTACTCCAGAGGTGCCCGGGTACTTAACAAACTTAATTAGTCAACATTTTCAGCGCCTAGTACTCGCATAGAAGGACTTAAGCGGGCTCTTTAAGTATCCAACCAGCCTAAGTATCTCAAAAACGCTGTGATTTTTGTGAGGGTTTTACTGTAGAACCCTCTTTTATGCTAAAAACGTGCCAACTTAACCCTTTAAATGTGTTGTTCATAAAATATAAAGTTTTTCTTAAATTTTTACTCTTTCCCTTTTGATACATTAGAACACTCTTAATTTAAGAGATAACGCTTGTCGATAGCTATCTGCAACTAATTCTTATGTGTGCCCTCATTTCGTCCGCACGAAATCGCGTGTCAAATTAATTTGTTCGAATACTTGTTAATCACACTGTGAGTGGCTGTTTGCCAACGAAAAATCAGATGCAAACTTCAGATAATTATTGAGAGAAGCCAAAAGAAATTAAAAAAATTAATCAAAATGGAAGGAGGATACAAATAAAATAGCACACTAAAGAGAATTAAAATAGAATTATTGCTGGAAATCGTGTCGAACAGTCCGCTAAACATGGCAGAAAGTAAATAAAAGAAAAGAACCACAAAGCATTTTGAATATACTAGTGTGGGCTAAAAAATAAAGAAAAGAGTTGAGAAATTGAGCACAACAAAACTGAAGAGAAAAAGCAAAACGAAACTTCCAAACACTTATCTTAAAAAATATTAAAAAACAAAAAAAAATTAAAAATATAAGAAATATACATTTTTTAACTAGATCTCTGATGTATTCACGGCTTATATCTACTTGGAAGAAAATAAAATGCTTTTTTTTTTGTATTTTGAAAAGACAATTTATTCAATTAATAAATAAATATAATGTAAGTTGGCACAACTGAAAGAGATCCCATGCATTTCCTAGATCAAAAAAATTAAATATTTCATTCATTGTTATTATTCCAAAGACACATATTCTACATTCTACGAGGATTTGGTGAAATTTTCAAAAGAAAATATTCAAAACTCAGCCATTACGACGCCAATTCCGGCAGTTCCAGAAAAAAGTTGCCTCGGCGTTGACAGCAGAACTTCTTTAATGATCATATCAGGTAATAAAAAAAGGTTTAAGTATTTTAATTAAATATGTATTAAAATTTATGGAACTATAAATTGGACGAAGAAAGGAAGTGAGAATTGTATTTTTGTAAGGTGTTTCTACAAAAAATTGCAAATTTTGCGTAATTGAAAAGCAAACATTTTTTCGTTCAAGACTTGTAAATAAAATCTCAAAGACCTGTGTACAATTTCATTAAGATCGGTTGAGTAGTTTGTGAGAAGTCTTGAAAATCGATTCTGAAAAAACATTTCGAAAAAAAGTTTTAAGTAACTATAAAGCTGACCTCGAATGCCTTTTCTGAGCGCCATTCACTTGGGAGTGGCCAGCTACGATTCCAGCCTTAGACCAAGTATCCTCTGGATAGCCAAAGAACATCCGTTTGATGGCGAACTAAAGTGAGAAGGCAAATCATCACTCCCCAGGGTTATGCGCAGGGTTTAGGATACCCCACGCAGGAAAAACACCTCCAAAAGGAAAGGAGAAAAGGACCAAAATAGTCTCGGATGAGAAACCTCCTTTTGATTTCTACTTCGGACTGAGTAGACAATTGGGAAGTAAATTCCACTTTCCACAAACAACTACCAAATTATACAAGTTACTCATCATCGCCGTCCTGCTATATGATGCAAAGGTATGGATGATGATAACATTTGTTGAGTCGGGGTTACGAGTTTTCGAGAGAAAGGTTCTGCGGAAGATTAATGATGCTTTGCGTATTGACAACGGCGAATACCGCAGTAGATGAAACGATGACCTGTATAAGTTATACGACGACATTGACATAGTTCAGCGAATTAAAAGACAGCGGCTACGTCGGCTAGGTCATGTCGTCCGAATGGATGAAAACACTCCAGGTCTGAGAGTATTCGGAGTAAGACCTCCACTTCGTTAGAAAGTTCAGGCGGAGACCGACCTGGCTACACTTTTGGCGCCCAACAGCGAAAAGCAAGAACGACTGGCGTGCTTTTGTAATCAGTCCAGCCGTGCCAGAGAAATTTTTCACGCCGACTCTAAAACTGCGTTCAAAGTTTTAGGAACCGATAAAAATTTGGCAAATACGCTCATATCTTCGAAACGATTTGGCGGATCAACTCCAAATTTTTGGGAAATATTTATAAATATATGTATGTACATTCAATACGTAAGCAATCGATGCTTGTAATCCACAAATATTATATCCCCTAGTAGTACCAACATTAAAAATAAAATTCGGCCTACAAAGCGACATTCATATAAAACAAATTATAAAGATGTGGAACAATCCAAAATGAATTCTTGACAATGACAAAAAAGAAACGAAAGCAAAAACAAAAAAAAAAGATTTTCTGTTTTCTTCGCCAGCACGAAAACAGATTTTTGTTTATAAACCACATTTGAAGTAATTTCAAAACGCACATACACACCTACAAGTATAGATCCAACTGTGAGAGACACCACACACCTTGCCATCCCGACCACATTCACCGGCGGCGAGGCATCTAAATTATTTTGAGACAATGCAGAAATTGTCGGCTATTTTTAAGCACACACAAAAACAACATATAAATATAGTTGTATATGTGCGCATGTGTGTGCGAATAGAAGCGTATCTATGACGTGTGCTAAGCATTTCAGTGTGAAATTGTTGCTGTTTTTGCACTGCTATTTCATTTATTGCACACAGAATCAAACGGTGGAAGCCTCACTCTGTCGGGTCATAATAACTGCATTATTGGAAAACGCGTTAGAAACACTAAGAAGAAGAAGAAGAAGCACAAATTCATGCGCATCTGCAGACAAAAGTCCAAAAGAATGTACGGTTGTAAACATATGTTTCTATTTACATATACTTACATATACGCTCGCCTCGCTAAGAGCTACACGGTGGCTAAATCAAATTGTTAATGGACTTTTCAAAGTATTTCACGCAACTCCAAGTGGAACTGATGTGACGGCGCAGCTCTGTGAAGCCAACAAAACAACACAACACATATTTCTCGGTTAAATTTCTATGTGTGTGTATGAGATGTAAATAAAGAAAGGAAGAGGACAAATAATAATATAAAACAATAATAATAAAAACAAGAAAAACGTTAACTTCGGCTGCACCGAAGCTAATATACCCTTCACAGGTGCATTTCTTTTAGTAACTATGTGTCCAGTTTGTATGGAAGCTATATGCTATAGTACTCCGATCTGAACAATTTTTTCGGAGATTATGTTATTACCTTAAGCAGTATTCCATGCCAAATTTCGTGAAGATACCACGACAAATGCGAAAGTTTTCCATACAAACCCTTGATTCCGATCGTTCGGTTTGTATGTTATGCCATATGGCATCTGAACAATTTCTTCGGATTATGTTTATAATCTATACCAAATTTCGTGAATATATCTTGTCAAATGCAGTTCCCATCAAATGAGCATATGTTATACTTTCTTGAAGAGAAAATGACGTTTGCAAAATTTCAAAACGATATCTTAAAAACTGAGGGACTAGTTCGTATATATACAGACGGACAGACAGACAAACAGACGGACAGATAGACGGACATGGCTAAATCGACTCAGCTCAACATACTTATCATTTATATGCCTTTATAGGGTCTCCAACGCTTCCTTCTGCGTGTTACAAACTTCGTGACAAACTTATATACCCTGTTCAGGGTATAAAAAATAATAATAATACAGAATATCAAAAAAAAAAGAAAACATTTCAAAATTACTGTTAAAATCCGATTTAAATCTAGTTTTGACGGCATATAGAACTGGTCGGGTACATGGATTTTAGAAAAATATATGAAAGACAATATCGGTTGCTGATTTGACATTTCTTTTTGGACGAAAAATCGGAGTGAAACGGTGACTATTCTGCTCCTCCGATGGTGACCACTAAAAAAAGATTTAACGAGTTTCAACGTGGTCGCACTTTGGTTTTTGATAAGACACAGCTAGGTACACTTAAAGCGTTACCAAGGAAGACAACGTGTCAAAATTCCATGATCTAACATTAGCAGAGCCCCAAAGGAAAGTGCGAAAAATAGCTGAACCATTAGGCATCTAAGAAAATCTCATGGGTTTAATCTGCAGGAAATATTCTGCATGAGAAAATTGTCGACGCGAAACATGCTGCGTTTGTTCCCTCTGGATAATCACGAGAATGCTTGACGCCAGTTGAGAGCAACTAGATAGAGTTTCTGCTTTGTTTCATAATCGTTGATGTAACTTGGATTCTCTGGTCCACAACAGAGACCAAGGAATGATTGAAACATTGGACTTCTCACGGCGAATCTATGCTGAATAAGGCGAAGGCTATCCTATCGGCCAGAAATGTAATGGGCAAAACGGTTACACGCGTTTACAAAGTACAGCTGTTAGGAAAAATAATTTTAAAAAAACTTAAAAATAACGGCCTAAAAGACGAAGAATTAAGTGATTTTCCATCATCATAATGGACCTCACCCAACGTCTGAGTACTTATCATGAAATAAGGATTAGTTTTGAGCGCAGCTTTTTCAGTAGAGATTTAAAATATTTCCCACAGGGTTTAGAAGGCTCAATATATGTATGAGTGCGAATATCCGACCGAAAGCGAATGCCATGTAAGGAAAAAAACCATACCGACTACATAAACCGTTAATGGGTATACAAGTAGAAAAATAACAAACCACTAGTAGAAGATCTGGCGTGTAGAAAATTATTAACTGTGACCTAAGCTGAACTTCCGTTAATATTTTCAACAACGGCGCACAGTGTGTCAAAACGAAAGAAACGGAGAATAGAAGAGAAAAGTATATAACGGGTGATCCAAGAAAAGGTACTTTTTTCAATAGGCGTTTTTGCAAGATCACGCGTGAGTCGTGTCAAACTGTCATGTAAGTTGTTTGGAATTTGATTATGATAAGACTTACGCCTGAAAAACGTTTACAAATCGTTCAACTTTATTACGAAAATTTCCATACTGACGTATGGAACTACTTGGCGCATTTTAGGTAGAGATCTTAAACTGAAAGCGTACAAAATACAGCTTGTGCAAGCGGCTCAAACTTCCCATAGTTTTGCTCTATTACTATTGAAAAGCTCCAAGAAGATCCGACATTTTCAAGCCAATTTTTTTTCAACGATGAGGCCCATTTCTGGTTCAATGGTTATGTAAACAAGCGACATTACTGCATTCGGTACGAAGAGCGACCTGAAAAGCAAGAGCTGCTATTTCATCCAGAAAACACAATGGTTTGGTGTGGTTTGTGGTGCCGATTTGTTTTAAAATGATTCCGGTGGGAACGTAACCGTCAATGGCGACCGTTATCCGCACCAGGATAACCGACTATTTGATGACTGAAATTGAAGCTCGTGATATCGGCAACATTTGGTTTCAACAAGACGGCATCACTTCCCACACATCGCATCAATCAATAGATTTATTGAGAGAACTATTCGGTGAGCAAATAATTTCACGTTTTTGGCCGGTCGATTGACTGCCAAGATCGTGTGATATCACACCGCTTCGATTCAGGCCTTGGAGCAAAACATCACGCGTTACATTCGCCAGTCACCAGTCGAATTTCTCGAAATATACATTGCACTCGACGGATGGACATCTGAGTCATAGCCGCGGCCAATATTTGAAATTGATAATCTTCAAAAAATAAATGCCAGCGAATATCCTTTCGAATGATATTAAACATTCCGCATTAAATTTGCAAAAATAAATAATAGGTTACTTTTAATCTCAATACAATTTGTTTTCCCTTTTTTCTTCAAAATATCAGTAGCTTAATCAACCCTGTCACACTTACTGATCTTGCATTCAAGGCAAAGTAACTCACAGCTTCCAGCATTCACTCTTTCTCTCTTTGCTTCTGTGCCATTTCTGACAGCATTCGTCATGCGTTGCTGTTGTGTCAGTGTCATCTGTTATTCACAATCACCCCAATGTCAATTAATGGCAAAGTCATAAATAACCACTGTGACTGCTGTGTACATACACATACATACATAATGTAAATACTTATGTGCTTGCAACTCCATGTCATCACAGAAACAAATAGGCATGAAATTCATTCACAACACAATTGTTGTAAACAACAGCGAATGATCGAGCGCGATGGCTGACTACGAGTGCTGTCAGCATATCTCAGACTAGGTCAAAGGTTAAATTAGACGTTGAGTGAAGAAAGTGTGTGACTGGCAAAGACGTTGTAAATGTTTGTGATAACATCTGTACTTGCATAATTTGTCAACAAAATATGTGGTGAAGATCTAATCTTAAAATGTTAGTATACGGATATACAATGCTGGGCAAGAAACTATGAACATTTCGAAGATTAATAACAATTTATATTATGATACCAGAAGATAGTTCCAAATGAGCTGAGAGCAGGAGTAGTGGAACAGAAATTCAGCACAGATCCAGTGAGGTCCTTTCCTGCAGCAATGTTTTTCTTTCACTAATTGTAGAAGTTTTAACTAGTTATGGTCCGGTAGGCATTCAAGCGGTGAGACCAAAGAATTTGCAGGAAATCTATTATTTTCTGTTTTCTTTTGAAGACGACAAGATTATTGAAGCACTTTACCCTTACGAGGTGAAGGTTCAAACACCTTTAGCCATCCATCCAATCGGATCCGCTGAAACGAGAACGATCTAACAAGTGTGATCCAAAGCTCGGATATTAACCTTAGAACCTATTCTAACCTACCAGCGGTGAAAGATAGATCCTTTACTACAGTGGCATGTAATAATCCATTAGACCTGTTCGCACCGCAAGTGAAGTATTGAGGAATAATAATGAAGAGGAAAATATATATTAAATATTTACAGTTTCTAGTATCCGGGACTAATAAGTTCTCTTTTTATGTTTTAAAAGTGGTTTTAATAAACACGAGAAGTGAAGTCAGGGAGATTTGAGGGATCTTGAAGAGATCCGAATCGAACAAACAACTGGCATAACTAAGTCTAATTTACTTAAATGAGGATATAAAGTAGATGGAGAATATAAGAGATTATACCGCTTTGGGGTTATATCTAAATATTTTTATTATTTATCTCACGAAATCATAGTGCCCTATTTATATGTTCATTTCTGTAAAATAAAGATATTTGTTCCGTAAACATCTTTTTCCAGCTGTTTTGTGTCCAGAGTTCGTCATATTAAGTCAGTTACAGTGCGACAGCACCGAACAAAGCAAATGAGTTTTTAAGAGAGAAGAAGAACACAAAAAACAGTGTTTATGCTTCATCAAATTAAAGTATAGGGCTTCCAGCCACTTGAAAGGTCAAAGCAAAGGTTATTGACTAATTAAAAAAAAATTATAAGCAGGATCAGAACTAGAAAAGTTAGTTATTGATATTGTAATATTTTTTAATTTTAAAAAACAAAATTAATCGTTTATTTTTTTTATTTTTTTTTCCCCTAATTCACCTCTTTTTTTAATTTTATTAATTTCAACTCTTATTTTTATTTTCTTTAATTTAGCTTTTTTTGTTTGACCTTTTTATAGCATTTTAATTTTTTTTTTAATTTGCTCTTTTTTTTTAATTCTTTATTAATTACATTTTACTAATGATATATATTTTTTAAAACTATTTTTTGCTTCATTTTCTTTTTTTAACTTTGTATATTTGTTTATGTTGTTTAATAACTTTTTTACTTTTGAAAAACAGTATGGTATTTTAAAAAAAAAACTAAATTAAATAAATAAATAATATTTTTAAATTTAACTTTATATATTTTTTATTTGCTTACTTTTCTGTTTTTTTTTTTTGTATTTTAAGTTTGTTTATTTAAAAAATTTTTTTTTCTTTTTATTTAATTTTCTTCGGTAATTTTAATTAATTTTAATTTTGTTATTTAAATTAATTACTTCATTTTGTATTTAATTTTAAATTTTTATATTTTATATTTTCTTTTTGTAATTTTGATTTTGTACTTTTTATATTCTAATTTTTTCGGTAATTTAAATTTTTAATTAATTTTAATTTTTTCATTTATATTAATTAATTATATTTTTATTTAAATCAAATAATTTCTTTAAATCATAAAATTTTTAATTTTAATTTTATATATTTTATTTTTCTTTTTAATTTTTTACGAATTTATTATTTTAATTTAATTTTTTAATAATTGTTTTTTCTTATTTTTTTTATTTAAATTTTTCGATAATTTTAATTTTTAAACAATTTTAAGTTTTTTTTATTAATTTTAATTTTTTATTTTAAAACTTTAGTATCTGTACGCCTATCCCTTACACAACAACAATTTCACGGTATCACAAGCAACGACACAAGTGTAATTCGTAATCAGCTGCAAAGTTTTTTATGAACTTTTTTTGCTGTTTATTGTTCCGGCACTGGCAGCGGCAGAAAAACTAAAGCCACAAACGCCAACAGCCGGACAGTCGCCGCTTTTGCAACAGCTGACGACGTCAATTGGTTCAGTGCTTGGCGTTTTGTTAAATTTATTAACTGCGCGTTTATGCATTTATCTCGTCAAGCGCATAAAATACACAAACACATACCTATGCACATAACCACACACACATATACATGTAGTAAGTATGACCACATATACATATGTATATCTGTGGAGACTTTAATACATGCTGAAATACAAACTCAGATATTTTTGTTGTGATAATTTATATTTTCGCTAGAGGGAAAATCAAGTAACCGGAACGTTTGCAGCGACAGCAACAACAAAAAGTTCAAAACAAGATATAAACAATTGGCACGAGCTCATACACACACGTATGCATGTATGTTGTATGTAGATATATTTGTACATTGGAAGCAAATTTTTTAATGTGGCAACTCATTTTTGCGCTGCTTTTAATTTAACCAGTTCATATTTCCCTTTCCATTGTTTTCACTTTTAAACCGTTCACCTTTTCCCTGCAGTCATTTACGAACTGCAGCGTCTTGACCAAGTTGCCGCACTTCTGCACATATTCACACATACAAATACGCAAATGAAAACGAAGCGAAAAAAGTTCAGCTGCTCTATTGGCGAACTGATTTCGAAAAGGTGTGGGCATTCTAGAGTGCCCTCCGCTCCAACCCAAGTACCGCTTCGTTGCGCCTACACTTGCATTTTCAAACAGTGCTTTTTTGCAGCACATGTGGCACGTGTTTCCGCCGCCTGCAGCGAAACGCCCGTCAACCGTCAAAGGTTCGTTTGATGATATTTGCATAGACGCTTTTCAGTTCCGTTATACAAGTTTTTCGAATATGAGGAAGCGCTGGTAAAAGTTCGTGATTGCAGCATTGTAGAAACATCTGCTTGATTCAATGATATTCTATTAAAAAGCAGCTGTGATTATTACTAATGGCAATGACAATTGTTTCCTGTAGCAACTGTTGCCTCTGGGACAGTTTTCGATATCGAGCACAGAAAAATGCTGGCAAAATTATTGTCCTGGACAATTGAAAAACTATTTCTATACCGATCCAAATTTGATCGGAATAATAATTTCAATTACCGAGAATACAAAATCGAATGAAAACACTTCATCTAAATTTTCGGGATCCCGAGATGTTCAATTTGAAATCACGAAAATAATTAAATGAATAACATACTGTTATAGACGTTGAGCTTTTTTCAACTTTATGATCTGTATTTTGACGGTGAGCGAAAATTTTAGACTTTTGTAGACTTATAGGACCATTAATTTTTCATGAGTAACTTCTTAACATCAGAAATACACTTGGATAATTGACAACTCTCGTTAGGAAGCTTTTTATCTATATTTTTCTTCGGTTCAAACTTGCTCCAACTGCATTCCGAGTGGTAATAAGTTCTGCTAAAGCAACTTTTAGAGAAAATTTTCCTAAAAACACCAATTGAGCCACATATCGGAATACGTAGCTAAATATTAATGGGGAGAGAAAGCTATACAGAAGTGTAACCGCTCTGGGACTGAAGAACATGCAGTCTGCTCTCAACCAGACCATCACATGAGCATATCCCTGCAGCTGCCCCTAAAGAACACCAAAGGACGCAACTGCCGTTGGTGAACAAGTAAACTCTCAGTACTCAGATCAAAGGTATGTAAGCTCTCCAAAAAAATCCAAAATACTGGAAACCGGGAGAAGTACAGACGCAATCTAACTGCCTACAATATGGAGATTAGGTCTGCAAAGCAAGAAAATTTCAGGAATTTCTGTGAAAACGTCTCCTGAACACCAGAGGCAGCAAGGCTGCACAGGGCTCTCGCTAAGGGAAAGACTGACACAGTACTAGCCTTTGAAAGATGACGGAACTTATACGACCTTTGCGGAGGAGAGAGATATGGTACTTTTGCAGTGAAGATCAGTGCCTACCTGTTGTCGAATATAAGCTATCTCGCCTGGATTGGGTAGTCGCAAAACAACTGTTTACTACGGACAAAGTCAGGTGGGTTACGGCTTCGTTCGCAAAATTCAAGTCTCCGGGGCGGATGGCATCTTTCTAGCACTTTTGCAACAGGAAGAACAGGTTCTACTGCGCCACCTTATTTAGCTGATGAGAGATAGTCTGGCGCTGGCGTATATCCCTGAACCATGGAGGACCTGCGAAAGTGATCTTTATACCGAAGTTAGGATGATAGGACTACTCACTAGCTAAATCCTTCAGACCGATTAGTCAAACTTCCTTCTGACTAAAGAGAATGGAAAAGATCGTGGACCACGAAATAAGGTTGAAGGCGCCCCTGGATGCGAACTAGCTTGCGTACAGAGCAGGCAGATCGACCAATACTGCTCTGTACCAGTTAACTGCTGAGATACAGAGTTCGCTGGAAAAAGGGTAGGTAATGTTATGCGCCTTCCTAGACATCGAAGGTGCCTTTGATAACACAATCATGGTAGGACCGGAAGCGGTTGGTCCCCATCACGCCTCACATCGCCTCAATAGCACCTAGCAGTTTATTTGAGTTTATCAATTTGCTGGGACTAGTGGAGACGTTGTGACTTAGGAGAGGACTCAATAGACCCTAGGTCACGGTGCAATCCTCATTTACTTATCTATTTGATATAATTTAAGGCACTGATGCAAGTTCCGAAAGAACAAAGTTCAAAAAGGGGAATTGTTTCTCAAGGTACAAAATTCGCATACGGCCTATCTTAAAGGGCTTTAAAATCGAAATATAAGTCTGGAAATTAAGAAATTTGTCTTTATAGAACTATAAAAAGTGAGCCACTAAGAATAACAAGAAGCTAAACAAGTTGTGTACGAAAAATACTTTAACAATTTTTGGCACCGCACAAAATCTCCAAACATGCGGCTTTCTGTAGGTGTCATGTTGAAAACATTACTTTTATTTAATAGCCAACACTTTCAAAATATCGCCACCCTCGCTCAATTACGCACAGACCATAAAATATATAAAAGAATATATTACGGTATGCAAGCCTCATTGTGTTATATTGTCTACAATCTACACAAGAATGAGGTAAAATTGTGTAGGCTGCAAACCAGACGCTAAATTATGTATGTACAAATCAAAGAAACGTTTTCAGCTTTCTTTCTCTTGCTGTAATGAGTAATAAATAGCAAGTTGAGAGCTCAATAAATTAGCGAATGAGGTAAGAACAAATTAGTCATTCAGTTGTAGTGATTGATAACAATTTAGGTATGAATGAGGTAATATATGGTGTGAAGAAAGTATGTGTGGGCTAGTGATGTAATGGGGAGATTGTTTCAAAACAACGATATGATGGAGTATTTTGTTTATTGATTACTAAGGAATAATATTAGAGGAGAAAGCTTGAGGTGAGATGGGTTCTTGAAAATCGACAGGCAAGTGTTGGAAAGATGACAAACAAGTCAACAATCATCGAAATGCAGGGAAAGAAACGAGTAGGATGAGACGACATACATATATGCCAAGGCTCCCAAAGCTCCAACTTAAGAGACTTTGGACAGCTGGGGTAGCAGCCTCGCTTTGCAATCAACCAACGAACTCTGAAAGGCACGTTTCTTGGACGTTGTGAGTAACTGTAGCAGAAGGGAAAATATTATCTTTTAACTTTTCATCAAGAGCAATCCGTCATCGAATAAAATCCGTTTGGTGTTAGTTAAAAAAGTATAAAATATGAAAGATTTCCCTCTCAAGGTTGCGTTTTTCACCACAACAATGTAAGTAATTATGCCCCAATTAATTCAACCACAAACAATCCGCGCTGACCAAAGTAAATTCGTCGGCTCAGTTTCACCGCGTTCTAATGTTTTTTCAAATGAACACTTACGCTCATAACGGCGCATTATCTTTTGCATTAGATATCATTAAATCTCTTTTACTGCACATACTTCGCATATTTGGTGCTTTACATTTCCACATACACAAACAATAACAACAAAGTCATTAAACTCATTACGAGTCGCATAGACAATGGAACGCCGCATCAACACAATCTGTGTAATGACTTTTCTCAAATCAACCGTCCGTCGGTCCGTCCGGCCGTACACGCGTCTATTTTCATTTTATATGCCAGACGAAATGTAAACATTGGTATGTGTGTGTATGTTTTGTGCGTATGTATGTGTGTCTTGTGCACACCTTGGTTGCCATTGAAGCGGCATATTGCACTTTGAGCTGTTTGAAATTGTTGCAATGTTTACACTACAATTGGCGGCTACATATACACATACATGTCACATATGTAAAGAAATGTATTATATATATGTACATACATATACGAATACATATGATTGTATGTGTATCAATGCTTTAGTAAACGCGCCACGTACTCACATGGAATGGAAGTAAAGCAATTTTATACTACATTATATATATAGGTATATAATGTATGTATGTACATATATGTAGACTGATTTTCTAGCATGAAATGAAAATCCGAAGAAAGCATGTTCATCGAATGCGAAAGAATCTGCAATTTTGGTTGCAACCAAGCGGAGAATTATTGTAGATTTAGATGGGTGATTACTGACATAACACTCGAACAAGTAAACACAAGTCTTTTGATAAGCCAGAAGGCTCTTCTTCTAATTTGACTCCACTTGTCCTGCTCCCGTAAGTAAATACACCTTGATAGCTAAAGCTGTGAGATCTAAAATATTTCAGCCTTGATCTCGCAAAGACTAAATAGGCAAGAAGAAAGTATTGAGATAAAACTAAATAACTTCGCCTAACGGCATGAAATTAACATTCTTTAAGGTTTTTTTAATATTATGGGCAGCTACGTTTTAGCTAGAAGGGCCTTACAACTTTAACAGGTCCATTGAAACGTGCGCGGCCGGACACATAGATGGCGCTACTAGAATTAAAACCATACATTTATTAGTTAGCCCTAGCTATCGGATCATTAGTTTGTGAATTATGTCATTTTGAGAGAAGCAACTTTTTTTTATTGTGAAAAGAATGGATAAAAAAGAATTTCGTGTGTTGATAAAATATTACTATTGAAAGGAAAAAATTCAGTTGAAGCAAAAGTTGGCTAGATGACGAGTTTCCGGACACTGTCCCAGGAAAATCAACCATTAAGGGTTGGTATGCTAAGTTTAGACGTGGTGAAATGAACACCGAAGACAGAAACTTAGTGGACAATCAAAAGAGGTCGTTACCGACGAAAATATAAAAAAAAGGTTCACAAAATAATTTTAGATGACCGTAAAGTGAAGTTATCCGAGATAGTAGGCACTTTAAAGATATCTACTACGTGCGTATCATATCATTCACAAATATTTGGATATGAGAAAGCTTTATGCAAAATGGGTGCCGCATGCGGTCACTTTTGAGCAAAAACAACGATGTGTTGATGATCCGGAGCAGAGTTTGGAGATGTTCAAGCGTAATAAACTTGAGGTTTTGCATCGATATGTAACAATGGTTGAAACATGGCTCCATCATTTCTCTCCGAAGTGCAATCGACAGTCATACGAGTGGACTGCATACGATGAACTCGCCCCAAAGATTTGAAAACCATAACAGTCGGTGGCAAAGTTATGGCATGTGCATGGAATAACTTTTATTGACTACCTTGAAAAAGAAAGAAACATCCATAGTGAATATCACTTAGCCTTATTGGACCGTTTAAAGGAAAAAAGCGCCGAAAAACGGACGCGTTTGAAAAAAAGGAAAATGCTGTTTCAACAAGATTATGCACAGTGTCACAAATCAGTGAAAACGTGGGCAAAAATCCATGAATTGAGCTTCGAATTGCTTCCGCATCCATCGTATATTCCAGATCTGGTCCCCAGCGACTATTTTCTGTTCTCAGATCCAAAAATAAAGTTCGTTGGGAAGCAATTTTCGTCGAAGGAAGAGGTGATCGCCGTAACTTTATTTTAACACCATCCAACCACTTCAAAAAATATTACTTAAGGAATCATATTAAAAGTCTCCCGCCCGGTTATAGGAAAAGATTGAATTGGTCAAGTGGATCTCGACATTGCAGATAAAGAATTGAGAAAAATCTACAGATAAGCATACTAATTTCATCGCATATACATTTCTGCACCCTGAACAGGTTCGCCTCGATGTTTGTAACACCCAGAAGGAAACGCAAATGGCCCTTTATTATATATATGTATATATATAAATGATCAGCCTGACTAGCTGAGTCGATTTAACCATGTCGGTATATACGCGAACTAGTTCCACAGTTTTTGAGATATGGATACGAAATTTGGCAGATGTCCTTTTCTACCAAAGAAGCTGCTTGTTTGCCTATATCGGGGCAATTTTAACATTGCATTGTTAGTTTTGTTGTAGTCCCCGTTAATATGGTAAGGTTCAGATAAGTTGTCATCGACGTCATCCAACGGTGGGCCCAGGAAACGTGCTGTTTTGACGGAGTCGGACTAGAGGAAGAGGGATGTCAGATGTGTAGGGTTCGCTGGACATCCAAAGAGGTAGATAGAGTCATGCTGGGAGTCGTTGCATGCTGTACATGTATTTAATATGTCCGAGTGGATTCTGGAAAAGTAGGAATTTAACCTGCTACAGTATCCAAAACGAGCTGCGCAATGTTCACCCTCGATTCTCAAGGTAACTCGAGCTCTTCGTCTGCAATGGCTGGTACTTTGACTCCCAGTACGCCATTAACAGAAAAAGAGTCGGTGAAAGTGTTTATGGCACCACTGTGAATGGCGGTCAGTACTTGTCTGAAGATAGGTTCGTCCGAAGTATGGTCGGCGTATTGTCTTATGTCGTCGATGCATGTAAGGAAAAACCTCTTGATGTTCCTAGGAGGCAGTTTCGCTTCACGTAGGCGACTGCAGGGATAGTTTCTACGAAAATACCCCACCAGAAACTGCTTGGTTCATTATGCGCTTTACTGAGAGCATACAGGCCTCACTGTGTATATGTTCAATAGAAGACATCAAGAGGCATCCCGTTATAGTCCGGAGTGCAGTGCACTGACATGCCTAACGCTTCCTCGTCTGCGTTTCACTGCATCCAGGCTACCATATTGGTGCGGCGTAGTTAAGGACCAACCGGCCGAGTGGCTTGTACTATATTGCCAATAACGTTTCTTTGTATTTTCCCCTTGTGCTGCCGGATTAAAATTTTAAGTAATGTAGACAAGACTAATGGAACACAAATAACGCCAGATTGTCATTTTCACAGGAGAAGTGCGAGGTCTGAGGACGTAAGCTGTGGTCAGCACTGAGTGCCTGAGCGAAAAAAAAATGAGAAAGAAAAAGGTTGTTCTGGGTTCGAAAAATGTATACAAATGGGTTAAAATTTTAGTAAAGTACATAATTTGTACTTCAGAAAAAACTTTATACGCGATAAGAACAAATTACTCAGGGTATCAACTAAACTAGCCGTGTCCGACACCTAAAAGTTTTTCGAGATTGTTTCGGGAAACTTGAAGCTGGTGCTTCTCTTAGTCAACTTTCTCAACTAATCGATTTCTGAAATGTTATCTTGTCTAGTAAGTCTTCCAAGGTGCGAGTGGGAACTCCAAAATAGCTTCGAAATGAAATAATTTTTACTTTTTCGTTGCCTCCGCTCTAAAGCTATCCCCAGAAACTATTTTACAAAACATAAATTTGAAAATATTTTTTATCTACTCACACGGCACGGTAGTCACCGCTTCGCTCTTTTGTTTATTACGAAGTAAATTGTTTGTTTATGAACTTCAGTGATTAAGGTGCAGCGTCGCGTTTTGTTCTTTTCCAAAAATAAAATTAAAACAAACCAAAACAATAACAAACACAGACGACGAAGACAAAGCCCGCTGCCAGATTGCAGTCGAAGAAATGTTTACAAGAAACAGATTGAGGCAGATTGACTGCGCATCTTCCGCGGAAGCAGCGTCGTCATCGTGTGGCGTGCAGGCAAATGTAATTTAACGGTATATCTTTGCTTTTTTCTCTACATTCATTCGCTATGGGCGTTCGTACAATGAGCGTGTGTTACCATTGTTTCTTGAAACAGCTCACATAAATGCTCTTATCCCGCTGTGCGCATTGTTTGGGAACTGATTACCATGTTTTTTCGAATTTTCACTTGACCAAAACAAAAAGCAACTGATTTTTTTGTTTTTGTTTTTTTTTTTGTGGTCCCTCTTTTGTTAATCTTCAAGAGTTTTAAGTAAGTTTTCACTTGCACTTTTAACCGTTCTACTGCGTTGTTTTTTTTTTTTTTGTACGATAAGTTTCTATGGAATTTTGTTTTGAAATTTCTACTTTCTTTCCTATTCTACTTTCCAGCGAAATTTTTATATCGAGATGTTTCTAACTAATTTACATTTGAATTGTTTTTATTGCAGTTTCGATTTCACATTATTCCACAGCAGTTTTTCAGTATAATAGAAGGTGAGGTCACTGTAGTGTTGAGCAAAGAAGCGAGCTTGTTGACAAAGAAAAGCCCTAAAGCCGTTGGAACCTGGGAGAACAGTGAACAAAATTCCTGTCTTCCATGAGAACTACAAACGAAAGTGACTCAAACCATACCGTACCTTCGAGGATAAAGGGAAAATTTGAGTTGGTGCAGCCAGAGAGCTAACAACAAGTGACTTAGCAAGCTCTAGTTGCATCTACGATTTAATGCCTAATATACACATACAGGAACATATTTTGGGACGTGGATTTTTTCTGGTAGTCCAAGAACAACGATTCAAGATTAAAGCTGGTGAAGGTTTGATCTTGAAAAACAAATGGATAAAAGTGGAAGTGGATGTATAATGTTCTATATAGTTTTCAGACCTTAATCGCACTAATAATTCTTAAACTTAACTCAAAAAGGTACCAAAGTACATCAAGCCAAGCTTTGGGAGAAAAAACTAGAAGCATGGTATAATACTGCTGCAACTACGTCGACGACATCAAACAATACGCCGACCAGACTGCGAATGCAACTAACTTCCAACAAGCACTGACCGCCACCTTTACCGACTCACCGACTCCCACTCAGTCAACTCGAGTTACCGCGAGCAACAAGCTTCGCTCTCGTAACTATAGCAGGTTAAACTCCTACTTATCCAGAATAGACCCTGACATATCAGATATATGTCCAACGTGCAATGAGTCCCCGCATAACACTAGCCACTTCTTGGCATGCCCTGCTAGCAATAAACATCTGACACCTTTCCCTCTTTGGCCCGAAACAGCACGTTTCCTGGGCCTACGGGCCTGGGATGACGTCGATGACAACTTATCTAATACTCACCATTCTAACGGAGATTAGGTACCAGTTACCAACAACAACAATTGCTGAGTCATGAAAGATCATTTAATTAATAATTAACTTTTTCACTTATAGTGTCACGTAGATTACAATAACATCAAATTCGAATCAGTTTGTGAAGGTATGAAAATATCTTTTTGTAATCCAAATATCAGCTTCCTTAGGTAATTTTATGACGATCTTTAAGGATAGTCTTACTACAACTAGTTTACTGACGACCGTATTTCCGGTTAACCTTAAAGTAAATTTCTCAGCGAATATGACAGATAAAATACTGAAACTAGATAATATATTGGTCTAATGATTTCCCAGACATGAAATGTCACATTTCTTTACAATTTTCTAATGTTTTTAAAGATCTCTTCCAACATAGCTTTGCCCTTTCTTACTTGTTTATCGAATAGTAATTGGAAATTTCGTAAAGAACGTGCCGCTCATTTCAAATTGACGTCCGTCCGAATGTCATTTAGTATTAAGTACCCAATCGTGCTAACAAATTGCTATTCATATGTGGTCATACATATATACATATATGTACATATATGTTAATATATATGTACATATGAATGTATGTATGCATGTAAGTAAGACATAGCGAATTCCTCACGGTAGCAGCGACTATTAATATGTTAATTCATAAAGTGAAATTGAAAAGATAATTAAAGAAAGTCAAATGTAATATTTTCCGGGCCATTGACATTTCAAATGCATATTAAAACGAAGTACATTCCTACAACTATACATAAAAGTAGTATGACATTATGCGATCTTGCGCAAGTGATGTGTAAACTAATATTTTGGACTGCAAGCAAAAAAGAAATTTTGTGAAAACAAAAATAGCAATTTACTCATCAAAATTTTCAAACGAGATGCTTTATGTAGATTGTTCTTAGATTTTCATTACCAAACACATATTAAATGTATTTTTGATATGAGAAAGCCCATGAATTAAAAGCCTCTAAAAAAGTCTGAAAAAGTGGATTTACTGAAAAGCAGAAAACATCGAAATATTGTTCTAAAATTGTTGGCGTAAAATGATATGAGAGAATCTAAAGTATAAATAAAAAAATATAACGGGGGATCCAAGTTGACGTACTATTTTCAATAGACTTTTCTGGGCAGATCACGCGTGAGTCGTTTCAAGCTGTCAGTATTGTTTGGCATTTCATTATGGAAAGACTTACGCAGGCGTTTTAAAAGACATTTACAAATCGTTCAACTTTATTACAAAAATTAACGTTCTCTAAAGAATGTGTTTCGCGCGCTTCGCTCAACTTATGATCAACATAATCGGCCTACTGACCGTACTATTCGCAACACCGTCACCCATCTTGAGACCCAGCATTCGTTACGGATAATATTCGACCGAATATACCACGTCCAGCACGCAATGAAGAATATATAACAGCCGTAGCAGAGAGTATACACGAAGACCCTGGAGAGCCGATTCGGCGCCGTTCGCAGCAACGCGGACTGGACTATAAAACGACTTGGCGCATTTTACGGAGTGATCTTAAACTGAAACGTAGAAAAAAAACAGCTTGTGCAAGAACTGAAGCCGCTCGACCTTCCCAAGCGACATCGCTTTGGTCTATGGGTTCGTGAAAAGTTCCAAGAAGATCCGACGGTTTCGACCCAAATTTTGTTCAGCGATAAAGCCCATTTCTGGCTCAATAGCGCCACTTCATCCAGGCAAAACAACGGTTTGGTGTGGTTTGTGAGTCGGTGGAAACATCGGTTCATATTTCTTCAAGAATGATGCCAGTTAGAACGTAACTGTCAATGGCGAACGTTATCGCGCCATGATAACCAACTATTTGTTGCCTGAAATTGAAGCGCGTGATCTCGGCGACATTTGGGTTCAACAAGACCGCGCCACTTCCCACACATCGCATCAATCAATGAACTTATTGAGAGAACACGTCGGTGAGCAGATAGTTTCACGTTTTAGGCCGGTCGATTGGCCACCAAGATCATGTGATATCACACAGTTACGACTTTTTCCTGTGGCGATATGTAAAGACTAAAGTCTACCGTTTCAACTCAGACAAAACATCACGCGTGTCATCCGCCAGTTACCAGTCAAAATGCTCGAACGAGTCTTCGAAAATTAGACTCAACGGATGGACTATCTAAAACGTAGCCGCGGCCAACATTTGAAAGAGATAATCTTCAAAAAATAAAGAATGTTATCGTAGTCAACTGCTCAGAAATATTTCAACGACAAGATTACGAAAAACAGCGTCTGTTAACCAAAGTAAGTTCACAGCCAACGTGTCGACCAAATTCAACCCACTTCCACCCACAAAGTTATTTTTCCAACATTCTTCAGTTCAAACAAAATGTCTATTTTTATGACCACCACTGAGTGACAAGCTTATGACTCACCACACGTCAACAGCCACAAACAAAAGTGGCACTCCAACAAACAATTGTCAACGCTTTGTGTGGACCTGTTGTATGCTGTACGCTGTGGCAATGACACGAAAGCGGTCGCACATGGCGAAAAAAGACAGGTCTTTGTAAGGCATACAAAATGGGAAAACATATGGGCAGATACAAAAAAAAAACTCGATCGCCACATAAAAGACCTTCACAAGTGTTTATGCGCCAAGTCGGCAGCTGCGGGCGAACTGCAACGCCGCAGAGATGAGTGCATTCATCTGCTAAGTCAGATTAAGAGGTGGGGAGGGCGAAGTGCGCTGCAACAGGCGGTGGCATGTTGATGTTGCAAACAGTCAATGCATATACGAATATATGCGAGTAGAGTGGAGTGTACCAAAGGAGACGTCTTGTCAGGGTTATTAAAATGAAGTTAACTATGCAACGCGCTTTAATGCAGCTGTCAGTACGTCAGATAACTTTCGCGACAAAAAGTCTGACAGTCGGCAAGTCGAACAGATGCAGCGGCTGCTGCCTGTTGCTCACTGATAAATGAAGACAGAGAGACTTCGTGAAGTGAAGTTAGTAAAGGCGCATAATAAAGTCACGCGATGTTGTGCCACACATGTGAGTATAGCTGGGCACTTGCGCTGAGCGCGAATTTGCGAGATGGCAACAAAACTTGCTCCGAGCAACTATGACACATGAAGAAAATTCAGAACTTCCACAAGTTTGCTACTACTTTTCTGAGTACCAACCAGTGTATTGAAAAAAAATGCTGTCTATAGGAAGGATTCCATGCTCAGTTTCAGTTGGAAGATTAAAATTATGTTCACCCAAAAACTGATGATTTTGGAATATTACCTTCCGGAAATGATTTTAAACCTCTGTGGATTTTAGTTGGGTTCATTGATTATTTTTTAGTCAGCTAACAGTACATAAATAGCGGCTAAAGCTTTATGAACATACGTGAAAATATAAAAGTGAGAAGTTTACACAACTTTCAGATCTATACGACAAATATGTACAGTTTGGAAACCTCTGATGTATTCTGAAAATTAATCTCACCCTTATAATCCACAACGGATACTCCAATAAATAGTTTATTACTTGATTTATTACTTGATTTTCGTTTAAACTCACCTGAAACGAGAGAAAAAATAGTCAAAAATTAATATTACAATAATTATTTTGAATATAGAACTATTTTTTTAGTAAATCTGGACATAAGTAGCAATTACAGTAGTCAAAATTTTCTCTAAACTTTTCTGACGGTTTAAAAATCGTATCTCATATTAAGAGAGATCCATTTCAAGGTTCCCTACTTAAAAAAAAAACACAGACACTTTAAATTTAATAGGAAATGTTTATTATCATTCGAAAGAACATTCTTAGGCATTTATTTTTTGAAGATTATATCTTTCACATGTTGACCGCAGCTACGTCTCAGATGGTTCATCCGAGGAGTCCATTTTTCGATGCCTCGTTCGAGCATTTCGATTGGGAGACTGGCGAATGGCACGCGTGATGTTTTGCAACAAAACCCGATTCGAAGTGGGCATAGACTTTAGACTTTACATATCCCCACAGGAAAATGTCTAATAGCGTGGGCAATCGACCGGACCAAAATGTTATATTATCTGCTCAGCGAAGTATTCTCTCAATGAATCCCTTGATTGAGGCGATGTATGGGAAGTGGCGCCGTCTTATTGAAACCAAATGTCGCCGAGATAAGGAACTTCAATTTCAGGCATCTAATGGTCGGTTATCATGGCGCGATAACGGTCACCATGATACCGTTTACGATCCCACCGGCACCTTTTTTGAAGAAAAATGGACCGATGATTTCCACCGGCCCACAAACCACACAAAATCGTTGTTTTTTCTGAATGAAATGGCAGCTCTGCAACCTCTTCAGATTGTTCTTCGTCCCAAATGCGGCAATTTTGCTTATTTACATACCCGTTGAACCAGAAATGGGCCTCATCGCTGAACGAAATTTGGCTCGAAAACGTCGGATCTTCTTGGAAAAACACATAGAGCGAAGCGATGTCGCTTGGGACGGTCGAACGGCTTAAGTTCGTGCACAAGCTGTATTTGTTACGCTTTCAATTTAAGATCTTGATCAATCATTTTTATTAAATAAAATTAACTTTACCGAAAAATTTCCCTAGATGGCTACATAGTACCGGCACATGCGCTCTAACAAATTAATCTAAAGAGGCTGCAACCCAGCGCTACTTGAACAATGATCGGCGGCAAAAAATCTCCTACAATAATTGGAGCGAGTGAACAAATGGCATCGCATCAAAACGCCAAAAGAAAACACAACAACAAAATGATAACTGTTGCAGTTCAACACGATGCCGTCACTTACTTATGCATGTACTTTTGCTCACTTAGAGACAAACATAGCGACACTTCATTCACACTCGCAAACGCTGGTTAAACGACGGCGGCAACTTTGCAATTCTGTCGCAGCTATAAAAGCGCATTCATAATAAAATGACAGGGGCAACAATTAAAAGTTAACAAACCGGCATTGCGGGACTTGCGGCGCGACGAGCGAAGATGCGATGACGAACTGACACTGTCAAAGCCTGCGGCAACAAATGGCGCCGAGTCAATGCACCATTTAGTGCAATAGCAGTAAACAGCAAAATCAACAACAACAATAACAATAAAATAATAATAATATAATTGTCTTGCAATGCCTTTTGAACTGTGCCACGATGCGCACAATTTTATTTGAAGATGTGCAACATGTTGCAACAATGTGTAAATCAAGCAGCTTGACTTGAAGAGACCACGATGCAGTAATAAATCTTGAAGCTTACATGGTTCTATGTTAGTCTAGATGTAAGTACTTTGAGATGTGTCCGAAAATGTTGGATGATTGCTCAAGTCGAGGTCTAAGACCATTCGATCGTGACCTGGATCTTATAACCCCGTCATATCGCGATTTATCGTTAGACCCTGATGGATAAACGGCTTCTGAATTCTACACACATTCGCACAATGTAGTTCGAGCTTCAATGAAATAGTCCGGTACTTTATTTCACAAAACCGCGTTTCAACCCGCAGAATCGGCCGTCAGCGCTATATAGATTTCCATTTCGTCCATTTCGATACTAAAAGTTAGTACAAGATTTCATAGAATCATAGTAGTTCAAACTCAACGTCCGAAAGTTCGATCTGTTCTTAAATACATAGATTAACTAATTTTACTGGTCTACACAATATGCAAGTGGAATTAGTTAAGCCTTAATCGAAATACTTAGTGCCTGTAAATGTTCTATCTTAAGCCTTGTCGCATTCTTCTTCTTCTTAATTGGCGTAGACACCGCTTACGCGATTATAGCAGAGTTAACAACAGCGCGCCAGTCGTTTCTTCTTTTCGCTACGTGGCGCCAATTGGATATTCCAAGCGTAGCCAGGTCCTTCTCCACCTGGTCCTTCCAACGGAGTGGAGGTCTTTCCCTCTTCCTCTGCTTCCCCTGGCGGGTACAGCGTAGAATACTTTCAGAGCTGGAGTGTTTCCGTCCATTCGGACAACATGGCCATGGTCGTCATCAAAAGGGGGGTTTCTCATCCGAGGCTGTTGGTAGTTTTCCATTGGGGTGAGCTTTTTATGTGGCGGGTCCCAAACCCAGCGCACAACCCTATGGGGATGTTTCGCCTTCTCACTTAAGCTCGTCTTCGAACGGATGTTCTTAGGCTACCCAGAGGATACTTGGTCAAAGACCGGAAGTCGTGAGCTGCTTGAGTCATATGTAAAAGAATCGTTTCTGGCCACTCCCAAGTGAATGGCGATCAGAGAATTTTCCTCACTTGCGTGAACTTCTACACATGACTCCATCCTCCGCCTTGTCGCATTATTGCTTCAAAATTATCGTCTAAAGTAAAGTGATTTTCAGCTCTTCGAGGATTATTTCCAGGTGAGAATGCGCTCTGGGCGTAAATATGGAAAATAGGTTTTCGGATCGACGGATCTGAAATGGACTGCGTAGTAGGAACTGGGTTATACTCCGAGGATATTGATGTCTCTCTTTCTCTCTCTCTCTCTATCCATCTACCAAACTCAGTCAGCATCTTCCAAGCAGAGCTGTTAGGCATAGAGAAAGTCTGTAGAGTTCAACTGAATAACTACAGGAAGATAAACAAAAAAGCTACCATATACACAGACAGTCAGGCTGCATTGCCGTAGTAAATAAATGTAGGAAGGCTTTAAGATCATTGGCTGGTCATCGCCACTTGTTGATAATTTGAATTCCAAGTCATTTTTGGCACTAAAAAAAGATACGAGTTGGCCAAGTAAGGAGCCTCTCTAGACGAATCCAAGCTAGAGTTAATACCATGCCCGCTAGGAACGCTCAAGACGAAGCTCAAAACATAATTTGAACAAAAAGTTCGGAGCAGATGGAAATCTTGTATATCACTATCTGGCTACACAGAATTGCCAGATAAACCTCACATCGAACTCTTGGAATCCATCAGGTACCAAATCTTGAATGTCAATCTACAAAACGCATAACGAAAATAAGTAGTTTAACGAAATCAAGATATCAAGATTTAATGGTCTTACGATGGTATAACAAAATGGTATACATACATATATCTAGCGCTAATTGAATGCTAGAGTACAGTCCTACCTACCTACTTATGTCGCAAATCCTAAAAAATTTTAAGGGAACAATTATGCAGTTCTTACAATTTATGGTAGATGTCCACAACTGGATAGCTCTAAATCCCGCTCTAGCGTAACATTCATCAATTTACAAAACTAAAGAGACTCAATAGTCCACTTCCGTAGGCCTCCCGTTTGTATCTTTTTAAACTAAAAAACAAATAAAGTTTCACTAGAGTCCTCAAACAATTCGGTGAATGGACGGGTAAAAATAGTAAATAGTTAAATTTTGAAAGTATTATGTGAACACTTCAAACCAAGTCTATTGAGTTGTTAAGAATGAGCGACAAGTCAATAAAATTGTCGAAACAAGTTGTCAAAGCGACTCCGCTTCACAAAGAATTAATACACCAACAGTTATATTAGAATGACGCGAATGGCAGGTTGAGGAACGGGTTTCAAAAATAGAAAGATGAGTAAATGCCACCGCGGGCTTGAGTGCAGCACAAAGAGACAAATGTCACGTTTTGTTAAATTTCAAGTTGAGGAAGCTAAGCACCAAATGAACATGCCTACGGAGGAGGTTGTATGAAACAGGAGCTATTTTAATGATTGAAAATTTGAATTGATGAAAAACAAGGCGTTTTCTGGGATACTCAAACTTTTTCAAAGGTAAAATCTTCAGTGGGCAGCAGAGTAGGATTATTATTATTAGTGGATAGACTTCTTGTCTAACTTAAAATATGGGCTGCTTGAAAATGTTTATGGTCTAGACACGGCATAAAAACTCATACGATCTTCGTAAACTTCTTGAAATTTGCGATTATTGTCGGAACATAATTTGTAACGGTTGACAGATCTAAGCCGATCTTTTTAGGATTTTAACCGATCTTCAGAGGATTCATTTTGGTACTTTTGAAGAACTGATGTTGTCGGAAGATAATTTGTGAGAGTTGACAGATCTGAGCCGATCTTTGTAGGACCTCAACTGATCTTCGAAAGGATTCATTTCGGTATTTTTGAAGAACTGATGTTGTCGGAAGACAATTTGTGAGAGTTGAAATCGCCTCAGCCGATTTTTGGAAGACCTCAACCGATCTTCAGAAGATTCATCTCGGTAATTTTGAAGAACTGATGTTGTCGGAACATAATTTGTGAGAATTGAAACCAACTCAGCCGACCTTTGTAAGAGCTCAACCGATCTTTATGGGATTCGTTTGAGTATTTTTGAAGAACTGATTTTGTCGGCAGATAATTTGTGAGGGTTGAAATCACCTCAGCCGATTTTTGGAAGACCTCAACCGGTCTTCAGTGGATTCGTTTCGGAATTTTTGAAGAAGTGTTGTTTTCGGAAAATATTTGTTGAGGGTTGAAATCACCTCAGCCGACCTTGTAGGGCGTCAAACGATCTTTAGAGGAATCGTTTCGGTATTTTTGAAGAACTGATGTTGAGAGATAACTCTTACTGGTCTCATCTAGTAAAAACTTTTAGGCTCCAATTTCCACGGATTTCATATACGTAATAGATCATTATTCCATATTTTAAAGGTGGCTCTCTTAGGTAAAAAAATACTACTTGAAGGGTATATGTAATTTATTTCTCCCATTTTTATACGAGTTTTAAAGGGGGGCTCAGTGCTTGATTTCCAGTGATAACATGGGATATCTATAAAGTTGGAGACTTATTAAACATTCCTCGTATTCATACGAAGAACTCCACATACAAGAAATCGGAAATAATACAACAAAAATAAATAAAATAACAACAAATAAACGCGAACAATACTTAGAACACAACAAGTTTCGATTGAATTACGAGAATATTATTTCAATATTAATCGTTCGTTTTTCTTTTTTTTCAAAACATCACGATTCGCGCGAAAAGTCATGAACGATAACTTGCGAAAGCGAGGATGGAAAAAATCAACATAAATATAAATACAAATTATGAAAAAAGTGACTTCGAAATGCAAACGTGCTCGTGGCTGTTTGTCACTGACAGTCAAGCTAAAAGTGAGCACCCTCTTCACGAGCAGAACGCAGGGTTGACAGGGTTGCGCATTTTTCACGTCATTTTCGCTTTGTTCGGCTTGCTTTGCAAATTTTTGCCGAAACAATGACTCAGAGCCACAAACAGAGAAGACAGCAAACAAAAATGGGGAGAGAAGACAAAAAACACGTTAAGCAAATATTATGAAATCTAAAAGGGGTTATTACAAGTCACAAGCTGAATTCGCGACAAGCACGGAAATGAATCAATGATTTAAACAAAAAACAAGCAGAAAACTTGATACAAACGAGCGAGAAACGAGTTAATGATGACACTCAGCGACGAGTGAGTGCAACGGAATTGTTGAGTAAAAATGTGTGAGGGCAAAAAATGCGAAACACGCTTAAGTTGATTTTTGTCGATGCAGAATTAAGTATCAAAAATGTTGTGGGAGGATTTGTGAATTTAACGATTCGTTAAAAAAACATTTCACACGCTACAACAACAAAGTAAACAATGCGAAATAAGATCACAGGAAGCCATTAACACCGAGAAAAAATAAATGCGAGGCATTTTTTGAGGCAAAAAGGTCTTGTAAACACTTTGTTGCCATAAACATGTTGCCTGGATACATGCTTATAGCATGGACGCTACGAAGTATTGTTGTTGTGCAAAATGAGTGGATAAATAAATAATGAGTTGAGAATGTGTTCTGATAATAAAATTGCAGAATTAATAAGTTCTACGTTTTATTTGTTGCTTTTTATAACTGCTATCAAAGGCGATGAAGAGAATAACTGCTACTGTGTACAGAGGCATCAAGAGTAGTAGGAAGGGCTAAGCTCGAGTGTAACCGACCATTTCATACTCTTGCAATTTCCGACGATCAACTGCAAGTTTGAGACTAAGGAAAGTATAGAACCGATTCACCCTATATTTAACATATGGGTATAATATTATCAGGAAAGGATTTTTTTCAAATTTCAATAATTTATCTCACAATATAACCGATACTTTCGATAAAAACTTCGGAATAGCAGTTGAGGGCCACATATTCGGCATCGACGGGCTCAGGTAGTTGTAAACCGATTTTGATAATTTTTGGTCATCATGTGACTCATCTCATTTTCTATTATCGCAAAGCTTTAACCTTATAAATTCATTGCTGCTTGCTTTGTATACCGAAAATTTAAAGAATCGATGGAATTTAAAATGCTCGAAAATTCTAAGAAACAGATGCGGATGAGATGATTGCAAAGAAGGCTTCACTGAAATTATGGAGGGGACACTTTTCCAGCCTGATGATAACACCAGGAGATGGTGAACCCGATTCCCCAAACGATGACGGTGGAGTATACATACGTTCCAAGACAAAACCACATCCACAATAACAGATAAATCAACAAACTGATTGGATCTTATTAGTGTGGCTTAAGGCCTGGAAAATCAATAACTGCCCAGATATTCACTATGCGCCAAATCTTGGAAAAGACCCGAGTAGAGAGGATCGACACACACCACTTCTTCGTCGATTTTAAAGCAACTTTTGACAGCACAAAAAGAAGCTGCACTTATGCCGCTATGTCTGAATTTAGTATTCCCACAAAACTAATATGTCTATGTAAACTGACGTTGAGCAATACCAAAAGCTCCGTATTGATTGGGAAGGACCTCTCCAAGCCGTTCAATACCGAACGAGGTTTCAAACAAGGCGAATCCCTATCGTGCGACTTCTTCAATCTACTCCCAGAAAAAATTAATTCGAGCTGCAGAGCTGAATAAAGAAGTACAATCTTTTACAAGCTGGCGTACGCCAACGACATCGATATCATTGGCCATAACAACCGCTGCGTTAGTTCTGTTTTCTGCAGGTTGGACAAAGAAGTGAAGCAAATGAGTCTGGTAGTGAACGAAGGCAAGACGAAATATCTCCAACAACATCTCGCAACAACTCAGCCTCGAAATCCAACGCAGAATAACTCTTGCCAACAGGTGCTAACTCGGACTGAGTAGACAATTGAGAAGTAAAGTCCCGTCTCCACGAACAATGACCAAACTCTGTAAGTCACTCATCATCCCTTTCCTCCTATGTACATATATAGTGCAGAGGCATGGACGTTGACAAGTGCTGTGGAATCACCGTTACGATTTTTCGAGAGAAAGGTTCTGCGGAAAATTTATGGTTCTTGGTGCATCGGCAACGGCGAATACCGCAATCGACATTGACATGGTTCAGCGAATTAAGAGAGAGCGGCTACGCTGGCTATATCATGTCGTCCAAATGGATGGAAACACTCCAGCTCTGAAAGTATTCGAACCAGTACGACGGCTGGCGCGCTGTCGTAGACTCCGCTTTAACCGCGTAAACGGTTTCTTCGCCAATGAAGAAGAATCACGTTCACAACTTTAAGGTTATGTCAATCGAAAGTGCATATATGATGATCGGAGAGCCTTTCACATACCAAAAATCAAATCTTTCAAATATCCCCGTTATCTGGGTCGTTTCGTCTCTTGTCAGGACGTGAAGAAAAAAATTACTATGAAGAATAGGGATCTCAAATTCTGCGAATTAATTTTACTATGATTACCAAATTGCCATAGGAGACTATCGCTTTAATAATGACGCCCGAGCTTAAATTAATATGTGTCACAGACGACCATAAATGGCAACACTATTTTTGTAAGCAGTATTATTGCTTTTTATGCCAGCTGTTTGCAGCCACTTTATATACATACATACATACATATGTATTTAAATCAAAAATAACTAAAATAATGCTTTCTTGTGCATTTTTATCAAATTGCGGCATATTTATTTTTAATTTCCCAACTGCCAAGTATTTATTTTTTCATAAATACGACGGATGTTGTGCACTTGCAATGCATAGTCATATCCATAAGCACTTATACAAAGGTACATATAAATTATATGTGTAAGTATATTATATATGATTATTTGAGTATGTATGCAGTATAGGTATATGCGCTCATATTATCACTGTCTCATATAAAATTATAATATTGTGAGTAGAGACTGCAGTCTGCCTACAAAGTAATGATAGACTCTAAAGGAAACTACCATACTTAAATGGGCACGCATACACACACTCAAGTAAAGCATTTGTTAAAGGAAATAAAAAGTCTCAGCGAAATATTGAAGTGCATATAACATGATGGAGATGTAAATAAGTACAATACATACATATGTATGTGTGCAACATTTAAGAGAAAAATACAAATTTAAGTTTCAAGGATATACACACATACACATCTGCACACAACCGCCGCCACTGAGCGCATATTGCGTAGTGCTTTTACTGCCGGCAGCGCCTTCGGCAAATAAATTAGGCAAGCACATGGCATATTTGACAAAGGTACTGCATTATAGATTTCTGCATAAAACACCGATCTGCTTGTCATAAAATTGCTAAATGAGAATTTGTCTTGCGACAGGAAATCGTGTTGCAGCCTTTCCTTCATTTTTTTCCCAAATCATTCATTTGTTTGCGACAAAAGACGGGATAGTCCCAACGCCTGACAGGGTGTGGCCGCGCACATTGCAAGCGATACCACGGACGAGTGACTGGTGAGACGGCATTAAGGTTAGTCAACGCATGGACATAAACAACAGTTTATATGGCAATCCTTGCTTGACGGGATGAGAAATGTTTACACTTATAACTAAAACAACTAATTAAATAACAGAAACAAGAAAAGTATAATGTAAGTTCGAGAATGTGGTTAGTTTTTTATTGAGTTCATGGCAATGTTTGACATTTTCGCTTTTATTTTAAAGCAGATTTGCTTACAAAATGAAGATACTACGTTTAACGAAATGTGTGAGGTAGCCTGACAGAAAGTGAAATATCATATTAATGGGTGATCCAAGTATAGGTACTTTTTTCGAAAGTTTTTTTTTTTGCAGATCCAGCGTGAGTCTTGTCAAGCTGTCAAGTTATTTTGTTTCAGTATTCTTCGGCATTTTATAATGAAAAGACTTACACTTGTTCAGGCGTTTACAAATCGTTTAACTTTATTGCGAAAATCCACGTTTTGTAAAGAATATGTGTCGCGTGCTTCGCTCAACTTAGGGTCAACATAATCGGCCTACTGAGCGTACTAGTCGCAACATAATCACCCATCTTGAAACCCAGCATAGATTATTGGATAATATTCGAGCGAATATATCACGCCAAGCACGCAGTATAGAAAACTGAGCAGAGTAGACTGTCTGATTGCGGAGTCGATTCGGCGCCGTTCAAGAACTGAAGCCGCTCGACCTTCCCGAGCGAATCGCTTCGGTCTATGAGCTCTTGAAATGATCCAAGAAAAACCGATGTTTTCAAGCCCAATTTTATTCAGCGATGAGGCACATTTCGGACTCAATGGGTATCTAAAAACGTATTTGGGACAAAGAGGAACCCGAAAAGATTCAAAAGCTGCCATTTCATCCAGAAAAAACAACAGTTTGGTGTGCTTTGTGGGCCGGTGGAATCATCGTTCTATATTTCTTCAAAAATGATGCTGATGAGAATGTAACCGTCAATAGCGACCGTTATCCCGCCAAGATAACTGATTATTTGATGTCTGAAATTGAAAATCGGGATCTCGGCGACATTTGGTTTCAACAAGACGGCGCCTCTTCCCACACATCGCACCATTCAATGGATGTATTGAGAGAACATTACGGTGGGCACATAATTTCACCTTTTGGGCTGGTTGATTGGCCACCAAAATCGTGGAATATCATACCGTTAGACTTTTCCTGAGGTTAGGCAAAAATCTAAAGTCTACATGGACAATCCCGCTTCGATTCAGTATTTGGATAAAAACATCACGCGTTTCATTCACCAGTTACCAGTCCAAATCCTGGAACGAGTCATCGAAAATTGGACTCTCAACGAATGAACTATCTGAGACGGAGCCGCGGCCAACATTTGAAACAAATCATCATCACGAAAGAAGAACCAAAGAATGTTCTTTGAAATGATAATAAACATTCCGCATAAAATTTGAAGTTTCTGTGTTTTTTCTTTTAAAAAGTAAGGAAACTCGATATGGATCACCCTGTATATAGTGTTGAGAAAAATCGAAAACCGTTTTTAAACCATGAAAATTCTACCACGCCTTTCCCTTCTTCTTCTCGGCCACAGATCGCCTGTAATTTAATGTTCCTTTCACTGATGTATTTTCATCTTGCTTTTCCACCAACGGATTTAATCATACTATGATTTTTGCTTTGATAAGTTTTTTTTTTTGATAATTTGGTTTCAAATATTATCTGCACTGGTCTAATTTGAAGTTATACATCCTTAGCAATCGAATATATCAAACCTTTACGAAACAAATTGTTTCAAACGAGTTCAAACCAAGAACAAGTAATGATGCTTACCTGCAAAGAGGAGAGAAAAAAATTAATTAGTATTTTTTGATATAATAGTATTTTTTTAGTGTTTGTAAATAAAACAATAGTTATATGCTTTATAATTTGTATAATAAAAAACTTATGTCCTCGCTTATTGGAGATTTATTTCAAACCTCTCATTTTAATGATTTACACACTACCACCCAATTCTTAGAACTTTTCGCACTAGAAAATGGTCATCTAGCCTTAAAATTCCAAAACATCTTCACTTTAAATATAAACTACGCTAGCAATATAAATTTTTATGAAATCTTCCAAAAGGAAGCTAAGGCAAATTTATAGAATGAATTGCTTAGTCTGCAACTCCATAGCAGGCTTTTCAGGCATTCAGCGGATTATTCAGCTATGATGATCTTAGGCTGAAGAGCTGATGTTAAAGTGTCTTGAAAAGCTTCGTACGAAGTTCCAGATATACGTAGATATAGAAGAAGGATGGTAAATTTTCAAAAGTAATTTTGAAAGGCTTAACGAAATACTTTTATTAAAAAAAGCAAGCAAAACAAGCAACTAATAAAAGCAACAATCCTTCCAGAAACTCCCAGAGCCGCGTATTTGTATAGAAAATACACATGAATACAGATATAAATACATACGTAAATAGAAGACTTGAGTGGGTGGTTACTAGCCTGTTGCGAAAATGCGAAAACGGGCGCAACAACAGCAATGTGGCCAGTGTAAGCAAAGCAAACGCATGAGTCATCAAAGCAAATACAATATGCCCGGATGCTTAGACTACAAATGCGCATATCTACATATGTACATATGTATATACAAAAATATATATTGTATGTATGTATATAAAAGAGTAAGTATGTTGTAAAAGTGTGTAAATAATTGTAAGCATTGCGTTTGTGGGTGGTGGATGGTGGGTGGCGCTATGCCCTCCAGCTGCTTTGTGTTAGCCCTGAATAAACAAAGCAGCCTTAAAACCACACACATACAGAGTTACGTGGGTGTATTTGTGTATATCCCGTTTCGATAGCACACACGAATGTATCCCTTTTTATCAGAGGACGGTGCGTCAGCACATTGACGTAGCTTAGTCATCAGTTTCTAGCATAAATAAGTATTAAACAGGTGAAATGCGGAAAGTGAGGCATTTTCCTATTCGGCGGTATGGAGGGAAGCGGAAGGCGAATTTGAAATGCTGTAAGCCGGACATAAGGGAAAACAAAAGGTTTAGTTTTCCATTTTGCTGACGGTGGCGCATCAAAAGAGAATGGAGTACGAAAAAAAAGCTGACAAAATTGTCTATTCTAAATATAAGAAAAATCAATAACATCAAAATTGAAAACTAAACACACGTACATATTAAGTATACATAAATATTAAATGAATAATAAGAATGTGCGTGAGTATACGAAAGCTTAAATATGCTGAGGTGCAAATTACTCCTTGGGTGGGGTGCATTTTCTCAAATTTAACACAAATTTAGAAATGTAAAAATTTATATCTGATAAATAAAAACAAAAAAACAAAGAAATTTGTAAATTTGTAAATTTAATTTGGAAAAATTTTAATCAATAAATATAATTTATATTTTTTTTTTATTTTTTTTTTTAATTTTTAATTTTTTTATTTTTTTTTTATTTTTAATTTTATTTTTTTAATTTTTATTATTTTTACTTTTTATTTTTTTATTTTATTTTTTTTAATTTTTTTTATTTTTTTTTTATTTTTTACTATTTATTTTTTTAATTTTTATTTTATTTTTTATTTTTTTATTTTTATTTTTTTTTTATTTTTATTTTTTTTTTATTTTTTTATTTTTTTATTTTATTTTTATTTTATTTTTAATTTCTTTTTTAGTTTTTTTTTTTAAATTTTTTTATTTTAAAAATTTTTTTATTTTAATTTTTTTTATTTTTTTATTTTTATTTTTTATTATTTTTAATTATTTTTAATTGTTTATTTTAAATTTTTTTACTTTAAATTTTTTTTA
Organism: Bactrocera tryoni; assembly: GCF_016617805.1. NCBI lineage: Eukaryota > Metazoa > Arthropoda > Insecta > Diptera > Tephritidae > Bactrocera > Bactrocera tryoni. Next base: position 48,370,794 of record NC_052503.1, read on the forward strand.
TTTTAAAAATTTTTTTTTTTAATTTTATTATTTTAATTTTTTTAAATTTCTATAAACTCTTTTTAATTTTATAAAATGTATTTTAATTGTTTAATTTGTAACAAATTTATTTGTTATAACTTTAAGTTATATTTTTATTTTAATTATAATTATTTTTTCTTAGTTATTATTGTTAATTTTTTTATTTTTTAATTCCTATCGTTTATTTAATTTTTTCTTTTTAATTTCTTTATTTTAATTTTATTGTTCTCATAGTTTTTTTAATTTTTTAATATTTTTTTTATTTAGAAAATTTATTTAATATTTTTTTAAGTTTTGGCAAATAATATCTTTTTAATATTTTTTTTATTTTTATTGCATAAATTAATTTGTTTTTTATTTTTAGTTTTTTTTAATATTGTATTCTCACAAAATAAACTTTATTGTTTTTTTTAATTTTTTAAAATCTTTTTAATTTTGTAAAATTTATATTAATTTTTAGTAATTTTACTTATTATTACTTTAAGTTATTATTATTTTTTAATTATAATTTTTGTATTTATATTTTTTTAATTTTTACAGTTTATT